>NW_026067913.1:5626313-5674901 GCF_014885135.2 Alexandromys fortis | reverse complement strand
GAGAAGGAGAAGGAGAAGAAGAAGAAGAAGAAGAAGAAGAAGAAGAAGAAGAAGAAGAAGAAGAAGAAGAAGAAGAAAACAATAACAAAATGATTCCAATTTCTGTTGCCCATATACTCCCAGTGGGCATTCCCTTAAAGAACACTGAGTTCTATACCTTGCCGGAAGTCGTCATCTGTGAAAGCTACACTTCAGCATCCTTAGCACAATTTTAAGAGTTCTCTTCAATGGCTTTTTGTCTAGACTGTTACTTTCTTAGGGCATTGGGTGGGATGGGCTATTGGTTATCCCAGAAGCCTTCTACATCCTTTCCCAACTGTGCATCTTGCAGTCTTTGATATCAGTGTAAAAGTAGCTCCCTCGCCCCTTACAGTCAGTGGGAGCATGAATCATGGATTTCCACATAGTTTTGGGCAACAGCACAGAACATAGACATCCAATGGTCTCTGATATTAGCATGTTCCATGGACCTCAACTTGGTCTCTGGTGGCAGTGCGGACCACAGGTATCAACATGACCTTCTGTCGCAGCACACCCCCTGGACAACGTCATGGTGCTTAGTGACTGCACAGGCCAAAGACAATATAATGACTTCAGTTGGCTTCACAGGTCACTCACATCAACATGGCCCCCTACAGTAGCATGGCTCGTAGACATCAGGTGGCAGCAAAACCATGGACCCATGGACATCCACATGGAGGGAGGGAGAGAGAGAGAGAGAGAGAGAGAGAGAGAGAGAGAGAGAGAATGAATTGGAAGGAAGGAAGGAAGGAAGGAAGGAAGAGAGAAAAGAAAGAAAAGAAGAAAGGAAGGAAGGAAGAGAAAAAAGAAAGAGAGGCAAACCTTTTCATATTCTGTAACAGATTCAGCTTTATGCTGGCCTTGATCATGGGTGTTCCTTTCTTAGTTTCCTGATAATGGGATTCAGTTACTCTGATGTCTCTTTGGCATAAGTTATATTATTCAGCCTCCTTAATTTATAAACATATGTGGACTTTCCAGATCATTAGTTTGATTTTATTGTGATCAGAGTACTTTTTTTTTTTTTTTTGTCTGATGGGCATCTTCAAAGTTACGGAGATTCAGTCCGTGTCCCAGAATACGACTTATCTTGGTAACTGTGTCCATACATTTGGACAGCACATTTATGCTGCTGCGGTGGAGCGGAGTGTTCTATAACCGTCATTTGGGTCAACTTGCTTCACAGTGTTATTCAAGACTCTCAGACACTCGCTGTAATTCTGCCCACTTGTTTCATCGGGTATTGAGAGAGATGTAGAAATTCCTCAGCTATAATTGTGAGTTTCTCTGTTCTCCTAGTTCCAACCGCATTTGCTTTATCTAATTTGTAGTTCTTTCACGAGTTTTATAAACATTTAGAATTGCCAGGGCCTCTTGAATTCAGGGTTGTATTGCTATGCAATGATCTTGCTTTTGTCTCTGCTGGTATTCCACTTTCCGAAGTCTTTTTTTAAAAATAGAAATATAGATTTGCTTCTATTAGTAAAGTGGATATCTATCTTCCTCCTCTTATTTTTAGACCATTCATGTATAATCAGCATGGATTCTTATGAGGAGCATATAGCTGAATATTGTTTTTATTTATTTGTTTAGTCTCTTTGACAATCTTCTCCTGTATATCTGTAATTGGAATGCTTTGACCAGTTTCGTTTATGTGACAAGGCTTATTGATTTGTGCGTTCAGAGGGGGAGGGGTGGGTACTTAACCTAGGGCCTTGAACGTGCTAGGCAAGGGCTCTACCACTGGACGACACCCTCAGCACCGATAATGTTGGGTTGAAATCTGTCATCTTGCTGTCAGTATTCTGTCTGAGACATTGGATATTTTCTCTTCTCTCTTCTTTTCACCTTCATGTAGATGGAGTGTTTCCTGTAGTTCTCTTTAGCGCCTGCTGAAAATGTTAGCCCAATATAGTGGCACACACCTCTAATCCCCACAGCCTGGAGAGAGACAGACACACCTCTGTGTCTGAGGTCCACAGAATCTACATGGTGAGACCTTGTCACAAAACCAAACCGAAACAATATAAGAAACAAACAAAACAGAAAATAAAACAACAATCCTTATAAGCAACAACTTTTACGGTGCTATTTTTGTGGTTGTTTTGATATTCAGTTTGTCACAAGTAATAGACCACTTCGTGTAGTATTAGAATCTTGCAAGCACATGCTTCCATTTTTGTGTTATTGCTGTCATATGTGCTACTTCCAAATATAAACTCTTCAACGAATGTATACTACCTTTATTTTACACAGTTAGTTTTTTGTGCTTCTTTTTAAAAATATTTATTTTATTTTTATATTTACACAAAGGTAAAGTTTATATTTACTATGTGTGTATTGTGTGCCTACGTGCAGGTGTGTGTGTGAGTGCAGGTTTCCATGGGCCACTAGAGGGAGCCAGTTTCCCCGAGGCAGGAGTGACAGATGGTTGTGAGCCACTGAGAACTGAATTGGGATCCTTAGCTAGGTCAGTAAGCACCCTTCACCACTGTCTCACCAGGCCCCACACAGCTACAGCTCAAGGACATTCAAATACTAAAGAGTTCCTCATATCACACACAGTCCCCACTTCCTGAATTTCCTTTCCATTCTGTAAGCCCTTATTTCTATCTAGAGTTATTTTCTGTTTATTTTTCTTTTTTAGATTTATTTATTTATTATGTATACAGTGTTCTGTCTGTATGCCTGCAGGCTAGAAGAGGGCATCAGATCCACTATGTGGTTGCTCAGAGCTGAGCTTAGCAACTCTGGAAGAGCAGTCAATGCTCTTAACCTCTAAGCTCTCTCTCCAGCCTTAGAAGTTTTTTCTTTCTGTAAGAAGAATTTCTTTTAAGAACTTTTCTACATTTTTAGTTTTTTTTTAATTTCTACATTTAAAACTTTCAGATAAAACATATTTTATAAATATATAAATATAAAACATAAAATAATTAAATGGCAACATACAATTTATATATTCTTTCATAAGTATACATTTATAAGTCTTTGTGTCCTTGATTCAATCTCGAAATTAGTGTTATCTTAACAAACTATACAGCTGAGAGTGATGGTGTGTGACTATAACCTCAGTGTTTGGGCCTTAGGCAGGAAGATGGCAAGTTGTAGGCCAACTTGGGCTACATGGTTAAGACCCTATATCCAAAATAAATAAATAACTCTGTGTGTGAGTGTGTGTGTGTGTGTGTGTGTGATGGAGCTTGGCACCTAATCTCAAATCTTTATTTTATTTTTTATTTATTCATTGAGAATTTCTAATATATATACAATTATTTTGATCATACCCATCCCTGGCTCTCCCCTCCCACTCCCTCTTCCCACCAGAAACATCTTGCAAGTTTCATAGTCTCCTTCTGTTTTTGAGACAGAGTAACCCTCAGTAGCCATGTCCCACCTCCAATTAGCTATGTAGACCAGGTTGGTCTTTAAACCATAGAACTCTGCCAGCCTCTGCCTCCAAAGTGCCAGGATTAAAAGTGTGCACCACTTCTTAAAAATTCATAACCTACTGAGTCCAATTGGTGCTGGTCATACGCACACAGGTGTGGGGCCATTCACTAACATGGCAACTCACCTGGAGCTCAGCTCCCAAGACAACTGACTCTCCCTTCCACAGCAGCGAGCAGCTTCTTCACGTGGAGGGGGAGGAAGCGGGAGTGAAGCATTTTGTTCAAGGCAGATAGATGGAGGAAGGTCATTGAGCAATAAAGAAACTGCTTGGCTGGCCCTGATAGGTTAGAACATAGGTGGGAGGAGTAAACAGAATAGGATGCTGGGCGGAAGAGGAAGTGAGGTCAGACTCTGCTCTGCTCCCGGAGAGACCCGACAGCTCTGCTCTCGGGAGCAGAGACGCCATGCTCAGCTCTCCCGATAGCTCTGCTCTCTGAGGCACACGCAATGAAGCTCCGACCCAACATGGACATAGGCTAGAATCTTCCCGGTAAGCGCACCTTGGGGTGCTTACACACATCANTCAAGAACAGTGTTTTGTTTTTTTAATTTTTCGAGACAGGGTTTCTCCGTAAAGAACAGTGTTCTTAACTGCTGAGCCATCGCTACATTTGTTTGTTTTTTTGAGACCAAGTTTCACGTAGCCTAGCCTGGCCTGAAACTCTGTGTGTGTGTGTGTGTGTGTGTGTGTGTGTGTGTGTGTGTGTGTGTAGCCAAGAATTGGCTTGAATTTATGATTTTCCTACCTCTACCACCCAAGTGCTAGGATTACAGATATATGCCACCTTACCAGGCTAATCTGTGTTTGAAAAGAACCTAATTCAATCCATAACACTCTACCCCCAGACTGATAAATTCATATCCATATATAAAATTTTGACAGCCCTCAAATTCTTATCCCATGTCCGTGTCAAATTCTAAATCCAAAATATAGGTAGATAGTATGATGCCAGAATCCTGTAATTCCAGCATGTGGGATAGTTGAGGCAGAATTACTTGTGCCTTGGGATTTGAGACACCTCCTCCCGGGCCTGGAAGTAGGAGAAAGGAAATCAACTAAAAGCCTCAAAAGAAAACAAAAATTAGAAAACTAACAAGGTTAAATATCCCTAATCTTGAAAATCTGAAAGGCTCCAAAAATTTCTGGAACACCACTATGATGCAATCAATGAAAATTTTCACATGCATGAACCTTTTTACATAAGATTATGAAAAATATTGTAATTACCTTTAGGCTATTGATTTCCATATGCAATAAAGATTTTTTCCAGAAAAAAAAGGAATGCCCTTTAAGATATTTATAAGCTACAACTCAGACTTTAAAGCTCAAATGAGAAATATCTTGAAAAAAAAATGAGTTTTCGTGAATAAGTTGACTGGAAACCCAAGGAATGATATCTCTTAACAAGCTTGCCTGGCAGGCGTCTAGTCACCTTGTTTGGCATCCTATCCTCTAAGGATTAGTAGTCATGTTGAGTACTGAAGAGGGTAGAGCTGTCAGCAGGTTCTGGAGCTATACTGATCCAGCTGCAACGCTGGGAAGGAAATAAGCAGAGAACCTAAATAGGAAGAAATGAAATTGGTGAATGAATGAAAAATAATACAGAGAGTAAAATGTGAACGGGATTATACGAGAGCAAAAAGTTATAATGGTGGGAGGCGAATCTGAATAAACTGGTAAGTCTTGTTCAACTCTTGTCATCTCAAAGGCATATTAAGTTATCTCAATGAACCCTTGGAGGCGGGGACTAAATATAATTCACTCCACCCTTAGTATTTGGGAGCTGCTTAAATCTACGTCCTTCAATGAATGGCTGCCGCTACGCTCTTTGCATGGCCCCGACTAAAGAAAGCCTACTGCGGTTTAGCACAAAACTGGGATGCCTGAAATTAGGCGGCAGCAGCCTGGTGGCTTCGTCTTGGTGCTTGGCGCTTTCGGTTGCTGGCACTGCCGGTGGGAATTAGTTCCCGCCCATGCCCATGCCCCTGGCACAATCGCTACAGAAAAGTGATGTGCCATGTGCCCCACGGACAACCCAGAGCTCTACCTTTCAGGGCCACAAGTCAACGTGCCCTAGACAAACGATGCCCAGGCCGCTCTAGCGACAATCACAGAGCCGCTCCTTCAGGCGGCGACGGGTAACGGTCCCGGTGGGGGAGGGGCGCGACTGTAAAGTCTGGAGAGGGGTTCCGCTCGGCGCCTCCTGAGGCTGAGGTCCCCCGCGGGTCCGCTTGCTCCTCTCCAAGGCCGCCCTGGGCTTCCCTCGGGTAGACTCCGGACTCGGTGTGTGAGGAGTCACATTACGTGTGGACGCTCCGGAATGCGACGCTGCCTCTGAGCCCGGTTATCTCCGCTTGCCCCTCTACCGTATGATGAATCCCGCCGGCCGCGAGCAACTGTGGGACCGGTGAGCTCGAGGGGCGGAGCTTGGTACACGGAGGGCCGAGCCTGGGTGTGGAGCAAAAGACTGAGGGCGGGGCTTGGAGCGCGGGAGGCGGAGCCCTGGTGTGGAGCAAGAGACTGGGGGCGGGGCTTGGAGCGCGGGAGGCGGAGCTCCGGTGTGGAGCAACAGGCTGGGGGCGGGGCTCTGAGAGCGGGAGGCGGGACCCTGGCGTGGAGCAATAGGCTGGGGGCGGGACTTTGAGAGCCGGAGGCGGAGTCCGAGTGTCGAGGAGGGGACTTGGCGCTCCCTGCTGGTCAGTCGACTTGGTCTGTGCTCCAACTAGCTAGTCGCTCCTGGTGGTGGCTGGGGAAGGCAGGTCAAAGAGACACCTCCCGGCTAAGTGATAGCTTCTCAAAGTGAATTACTAAATCAATTAGAAAACCCTACCAGCAAGCTTTCATGCCTTGTTGGGCTAAAACGCATTGGTTCATTCTGCACGTGAATGGCTCTTTTACAGTTTAGAGGGTATACATGATTTTAGTATTCTTAAATTTGTATTGGTCTTTTAAAACCCTTTTATATGTATTATTTGTATGTGTATAGGTGTTTTGTCTTCATGCATATTTGTGCACCATGTGCATGCAGTTTCCAGAAAACCAGAAGAGGGCATTGGGTCCCTGGAACTGGAGTTATAGATAGGAGTCGCCATCATGTGGGGTGACAGGAATAGAACCCAGGTCCTCCTGCTAAGCAGCTATTGATCTTAACTGCTGAACCTGTCACCTTGTGTAGGTCTTCTGGAAAATTTTGTTTCATTGATTTATGCAGGCCTTCTATACATTGCCATATTCCATTTGATAAAATTTTTAAATATTTATTTATTTTTATTTATTATCTATACAATATTCTGTCTGTGTGTATGTCTGCAGGCCAGAAGAGGGCACCAGACATCATTACAGATGGTTGTGAGCCACCATGTGGTTGCCGGGAATTGAACTCAAGACCTTTGGAAGAACAGGCAATGCTCTTAACCACTGAGCCATCTCTCCAGCCCTTGATAAAATTTTTAAATCCCATTCATTAACACTGCCACCTATTAAGTATTGATTGGTAAGGTGTCAAACTCACCAAGTAGCTAACAAAAGGTTTTCAAAATACATTTTCTGAAAGCTCACGCTTGTCATTGGCAACAAACATTATCAGTCATTGTGTTTGCCATAACAAGATCATTGTTGAGAAAATATTGACCAGTGTTGAAGCAAGAATTATCATAAATCATCAGTTTGGTTTTTAAGTCAGAATGGTGCTCAGAGAGAAAAGCAGTATTATTGACAGATTTTATTATGTTATCATTAAGTTTGAATTGGTTAGCTAGATGATGTTTATTATCATTTTGGGGAGATACCCATTAAGAATTTCTCTAAAATACTTGACACATATTCTAGAATTTCAATTTTGATCTAAACAGAATAAAATTCTTTCACAATAATGATACAGCACAAAAGGATCTTATTAAGTAGATATTGAGTGGCACAAAGAATTGCTGCTAGGCATGATCACGCAAGCCTATAATCGCAGTCCTTGGGAGAGAGATGGAGACCCTGACAATAATAATAGCAATAGTAATAAGTTTGGATAGTGCTGTATAATTTGACTTGAGGCTGGCTCTATAAGGCTTCATACTATTTTTGTTAAGAAACTGCTGTTAACTGGGCATGTGGAGCATACCTTTCATTCCAGGACTCAGGAGGCAGAGGCAGGTGAATCTCTAAATTTGAGGCCAGTCTGGTCTACAGAGCAAGTTCCAGGACAGCCAGAAGTACACTGAGAAACTCTGGAGAGAGAGAGAGAGAGAGAGAGAGAGAGAGAGAGAGAGAGAGAATCAGTATCCTGGCTGTAGGCCAGAAGAGGGCACCAGATCTCACTATAGGTGGTCGTGAGCCACCATGTGGTTGCTGGGAATTGAACTGAGGACCTCTGGAAGAGCAGTCAGTGTCTTAACCACTGAGCCATCTCTCCAGCCCAAAACCCTGTCTTGAAAAACCAAAAAAAAAATTACTCTATCAAATTAAATACACATATTTGCTTTCATTTAAAGGAGTCATTGGGGTGTTTTTGTTGCTGGATTTCTACCTGATGCTTTATCATGTCTAAAGCCAATGTAATATGGGATAGCGCTACTATTTCCTCTTTGTTACAACGTTTCCCTGAGTTTCAACTAACAATTGCCAGTCACTTAGTGGAGAGAGCAGTGAAGAAACACATGGTGTGGGAAACATCGCCCCCAGGCTTATAGGACTTCCTTCCAGTTTTACAGAAGTGTGACTAATGTACCTGAAGGGCTTAGCATCTTCTTTGGAGAAAGGAAAATAATGTCTCGGAAGACAGAGTTAAACAAAGAAGTTTGTCTAAGACAGCTGCTCTCAAGCTTCGGAGTGCATGAGAAGCACCCAAAGACACTTGTTTTGAGTGTGTGTTTCTGAGTGGGTGCTCTGATTACAGTTATAGAAAGTACCTGTTTCCGGCTAGGCCCTTCCAAGATAATAGTTACATAGCCCTAGGAAACACACACACACACTTGTTGGAAGGCACCAGAAAGTTGCAAAAAACAGGCATAACATTAAGTGGAAGCAATAACTAGGTGACAATTACCTCCACACATTGCCCCATGGGTGGGACACAGCATAGGACAAATATGTAAGATAAGCCAAAAAGACCCAGTGCATTTATGTGAAATATCAAACGGTAAAGTTGGAGGGGAAAAAAACTACCTAAAATTTTAGAATAGATGAATCCAGGCATCCTAAAATAATATTACTCATATGGCCATGTTGTAATAAAAATTACTAGGGGTACAAAACATTTGAAATAATTCCTAAGGGTTTGGAAATAGCAGAAACTAGTCTCTCCTCTTTTTTTTTCTTCTTATTTCTCATTGTTTCCCCCTTCACATACATTTATATCCAAAGACAAAATATTTCAACAGTCCAGAGCAAATAGGGTAATATTGTCAAGTAAATAGAACTTGTTTTAAAAATCGAATGGAAATTTGGGAACTGGAGATCTGTGGCATCTTACATGGAAAAGATAAATCGCTGTATGAGATGAAGAGAAAATTGAAACGGCAGAAGAGACAGCTTGAAAACAGATCGATAGAAAGCATCCAATCTGAGAAGCAGCGTGAGAAAGAATAAAACAGCCAGTCAGCTGCAGTAGCATGTGGGGCATCAAATACATGACCAGAAGCATATGGCAGGCATTCGGTTTTATGCTCTCTTATTATTAGGCACCCAGAAGTGAATTTTCCACTTACCATTTGCCTCCAGTACTCAATCAAGATTGTTACTGTTGTTGGCATGAATATCTTAAATACTACTCTTAAATAAAGCTAATTCTTAGCCCAAGAATCATTGTGGAACTGGGTGGTGGTGGCACACACCTTTAATCCCGGCACTCAGGAGGCAGAGACAGATGGATCTCTGTGAGTTCAAGACCAGCCTGGCCTACAAAGCAAGTTCCAGAATTCCAGGATAACCAGGGCTACACAGAGAAAGCAAAAAAAAAAAAAAAAAAAAATAGATTCATTATAGCATATAAGATATTTGATCTTGACGAGGTGTGGTGGTGGACAATTGTAACTGCGTCACTTGGGAGGCTGGAGTAGGAGAATTGCAGATCCTAGGTTAGCTCGGGATACCTACAGGGATTCTTGTCGCCAAACACGTGCAACCACCAAACACACACACACACACACACACACACACACACACACACATGGCTAACCAACATTTTCAACTCTATTGAGACTGGAGACTATTGGACAGAAGCTAAACAAGTTCCATTAGGGATTTGCCTGACCACTAGGCATGGTCCCAGAGCTTCTCTCCTGCATTAACAGAATACTCAACACTTAACTGAGCTCATGGGTCCCTTCTTTGTTGTTGCTAATATGCTTGAATGCAAGGGTTTTCCTCAGTGTCTGTTCTTATATTCACCTTTTCATTTCTGATTTTGTTAATTTTGATATTTTCTCTGCCTTTTAGGTTGTTTGGATAAGTGTTTGTCTATTTTGTTGATTTTCTCAAAGAACCGACTCTTTGTTTCATTTATTTTTTGTATTGTTCTCTTTGTTTCTACTTTATTGATTTCAGCTCTGAGTTTGATTATTTCCTGGCATCTACTCCTCGTGGGTGAGTCTGCTTTTTGTTCTAAAACTTTCAGGTGTGATGTTAAGACACTAGTATGAGGATTTCTCCACATTCTTTATGTAGGCACTTAGTGCTGTGAACTTTCTTTTTAGGACAGCTTTTATAGTATCCCATAAGTTTGGGTACATTGTTCTTTCTTTTTCATTGAATTCTAGGAAGTCTTAGATTTCTTCCTTGACTCAGTGATGATTCAGTTGAGCATTGTTCAATTCCCATGAGTTTGTGGGCTTTCTGCCATTAGTGTTGTTGTTAAATTCTAACTTTAAGCCATAGTGAGCCAATAAGGTACAGGGGGTTATTCCATTTTTTTTTGTATCTGTATAGATTTGCTTTGTTACTGAGTATGTGGTCAAGTTTTGAGAAGGTTCCTTGAAGTTCTGAGAAGGTGTATTCTTTTGTGTTTTGGGTGCAATGTTCTGTAGATGTTCACTTGAGTCAAAACATTTTAGTTTTTTTTTTTTTATTTCTCTGTTATTTTTCTGTCAGTCAGACCTGTCCAGTGGGGAGAGTGGGATGTTGAAGTCTCCCACTATTAGTGTGTGGGGTTTGATGTCTGAGTTAAGCTCTAGTAATGCTTCTTTTACAAATGTGGGTGCCTTTGTCTTTGTGGCATAGATATTCAGAACTGAGACTTCATCTTGACGAAATTTCCCTATGATGAGTATGAAATGTTCTTCTTTGTCTTTTTTGATTAATTTTGGTTTGACGTCTATTTTGTTATATATTAGGATAGCTACACCTGCTTGTTTCTTATGTACATTTGATTGGAAAATCTTTTCCCAAACTATTACTCTGAGATAATGTCTGTATTTGATGTTGAGGTGTATTTCTTGTATGCAGCAGAAGGATGGGCCCTGTTTTTTGTATCCATTCTGTTAGCCTGTATCTTTTTATAGTCAATTTGAGTCCATTGATATTAAGAGATATCAATGAGCAGCAATTGTTAATTCCTGTTATATTTGGTTTTGCTTGGTGGTAGTGTTTGTGTGCTTCGCTTCTTTGGAGTTTGCTGGTGTTATCTGTTGTCTGTGTTTTTGTGTGTGTAGCTAACTTCCACACGATGCAGCAGGGACCATTGTGAACTCTTGGGGAGACTTTGTGTGTTTGTCTGTCTTCAAGCATAGGGCCATGCAAGTCAACATTTCTACTTCAGTGTGGTTCTGCTCAGGCCAGGATGACACCCGTGTCATTTCTGCTTGATTTTGCTTATAATTTTATAATCGTCTTGGAAAGATATTTCTAAATAGGAGCTCCTTCTCCTTTTAAAGGCAGAACTCCATCGTTTTTGTTTTTTTACTTTAGATCTTACTTGATCAAGCTTCCTTGATATCTATTTACTTTTGATCTTGAAAGTTCTGCTTCCTTGAATATTTTATTACATTTTGTTTATTTGTTGTCCAAATATTTATTTAGTGTGTGTGTATTTATGTATGTCCATGAGAACCTGTGCATTACATGTGGAGGCCTGAGGATAACATAGGGGAACCAATGTCTCCTTCCACCATGTGGTGCTTGGGGATCATCTCAAATCATAGGTCAATCAACAAACACTTTAACCTGCTGAACTACCTCACTAGTCCAGTTATTCCCTTTAATTGAGTTGTTTATAGCATGTATGTTTATTTAATATATGTGTTTTTATGTGTATATGTGATATACCTATAGTATATAAGTGTGTGAATCACATATATTTGTGTGCGTTTGGACTTTTTCTACCTTACAGTGCAAATGATTGAACCCAGGGCTCTTTACTTGCTAGGGAAATATTCTACCACTGAGCTATATTTCAGCCCTGGCTATAATTATACTAATTTCAAATATTATTAAACTAGTGTTCATCTAATATTTTCTTTTTTTCTCTTCAACCTTCTTTTTTTGCTTAAGATGTTTTAAGTATTATGTTTTAATATGGTCATTGCCATCTCTCTCGCTCTTTTTACAAATGGTATCTCTAGCTTTAAAATATGTATCTTTAACTTACTGTAGTTTACTTTCTTTAATGTGTTTGTTTTAATGTATATATGTATTTTGCTTGTGTGTGTTTAGGTAATTTATTTGCATGCAGTTCCCATGGAGGCCAGAAGATGGTGTTGGATACTCTGGAACAGGAGTCACCAGTCTGGGTCCTCTGAAAGAGGACATATGGGAATATCTGTCCTAGCAAAGCTGTAGGAGACTTATTCTGTGGCTAACTTAATTTCACTGCTAAGGTATGACATTTTTGAAATCTGTGCTGAATGCAAGCTGAACAACACAGGTTCTTTACTAGATCTTATTAGAATGAAATGACTACCTACTTTAAAAAAATTCCTAGTGAATTTTTCAAGCCAAGAACTAAAGTTACTACAGTCATATTTATATAATTCGCAAACAGATAAATTTGGATTTGGGCTTTAATGATTTTCCTCCCAGAAAACACCTGGAGAAAATGCTTACAAAAGCCCAATACCTAAATGCATTGTGGTTAATCATTATTTCTAGCTTATTTGGATAAAGTCATGTGCCAAAAAGTAAAGACATTAAAAAAAAACCCTATGAGAAACAAGGTAACTAAAAAATTACCTTATGAAATACTAATATTCTCAAACTTTGAGATGAAATAGCAGGAAGAAAAGTGAGTCATTATCATATGGAAATTTTTAAATCAAAATTTAATAATAATCATAGAATATAAAGGTATAAATTAAATAGATAATAAATAGGTAGGCTAAAACGTGGTAAATAAATAGATGACAGAAAGTGGGTAGACAGATGGGTGATAGGTCAATTGAGATACTTACTCCAAATATCAGATTGTATACATTACATACATCACATGTATATTCCTTTATCTGGAGCTTTCAGCATTTCTGTATCTTTCTCTTGCACCCTATTATTCTGGCTAACTGAAATTTGTAGTAACCTCAAAGTCAGCTCAAGATACCCCAAGACCAGGTTCTCAGCACAAAAGAGATTTATTTGCCCCAGAAAGACAAAGGACAGAGAATAAGAGACCAAGAGAGGGGGATAAAGGAAGAGGGGGAGGGGAAGGGAACAAGGATGGGGGAGAAAGGGGCAAAGGAGAGGAGGAAGGGGTGTTTGTCCCAGAGGGACAAAGAACTGCCTCTGGACAGAGAGGACACAGACATAGCCCATAGGAAAAAGCATTTTATAAAGGTAAAGGGGAAAACCCTGTGTGAGGTTGGGACATTTAATTTTAATTGGGCGTGTTAATTAGATGAGCCAACGAGGGTTTTTGATTGCTAGACTTCAACACTTTGGTAGTTGGACCTCAATAGTCAGGCTTAGGAGGAGGAAGGGGCCAAATAAGAAAATAGATCTTATTGCTAGCTTTAGAATTGTAGTCTGACAGTTTTTAGCAAGGTAGAGAGAATGGGAGAGAAGGGCAAGACCTGCCAGAGCCATGCTTGCCATGCTTAGTTGGCTAGAGTCCCTTCAAAATTTATAATATAGAATATGTATATATATATATGTATATATATATTATACACACAGCACTGTATTGCAGGGCTTTGACATCAATTGAAAAACTGGTCTAAAAGTCTCTGTACGGCTATTAATTTCACTTGGTATTAGAGTTTGAGGTTCCTAGTATGACCCATTGAGGAAATAAGACATGTATAAAGTGCAGGAGAGAAAGGGCAAGTTGGCCAACATAGCAGGATGAACTGAAATTTGTGTCATTTCCACTAAGTCTTGATGGCATAGGTATCCTGCAGGAGAAACTGGTACCCTCAGTCATGGAGCTAAACACATCTCTCCTGGGAGCTGAAGAAGCTGAAGACAAATTCAGAAGACAGATCCAGCGAACCGGGGTGAGCCAGAGGGTGACTGACAATGTGTATGCGACTTTTAAAAGTGGCTAGAGCTTCATTTTTGCCATTTAAATATCCTACAAGGATGTCTGTGTGGCTGACTCAAAATGCAAACATAAAGGAAAGAGAATTCTGGAAACTGAGTTCAGCATAGCCAGTTGAAACAAAGCCATCAGAAAAATGGTTGTTTCCATGGAACACACTTGGGTTCCATTTCACCAGTGCAAATAAGCATTTATTAAAAGGAATGGCCCTCGGAAAGCTCTAAGAACAGGCTAGTCAAGTGGCAGGGCCCTGAGACCCATGGAGCTGCAGTGACATCAAGGAGACTTAGCAAAAAACCCTTGCATTTCACATGAAGAACTGGCCAAAGAAGAGCAGAATAGCTCTCGGCTTCCAATACAGTAGCTTCATTAGTCACAGAGCAGATATAATAGAGGAGGGGCTGTTCTTCCCGAAACTCTCAGGATATCCGTATCCTTCTCTTGCATCCTAGCATTCTGGCTAACTGAAATTTATATTGACTGTAATTGGATCGAAATAGAAAATCTAACCCAGGCGACAGTGAGGGAAACACATACATTGACAATGTTTGTGAAGGGAACCAGACCTGTGCCTTCTGGGGCAATCCACAGAAAGAGGGAAAACTAATTGGGGATAGTGAAGGATGCCGGAAATGCAAAGTGGAAAGTCAAGATAGTAAAGAAGAACAGGTGCTGGAAAAAGGTTCTCTGCAAGGGTGGTGTATTAGTTTACGGGGATAAAAAGAAAATGTTAAACCTTCTCTGAAATAGTAGGAGACAGGTGGAAAGGGAGGTTATTGAGAGGCAGAAATGTTGACGTTGGGCAGTGTTGTGGAATATCCCTTCACACTGTGTGAAGATAAGCCACTGTGATTGGTTTTGTAAAAAGCTAAAGGGCCAATAACAGCTCGGCAGGATTGTCAGGGAAGAGAGAACGCTGGGAAGAAGGGCGGGGAAGCCAGACAGACATGGACCTAGCCAGAAACACAAAATGAAACAGGGACAAAAGCCATGTGGTAGAACATAGACTAACAAAATAAAATATGGGTTAACTAACGTTGTAAGAACTAGTTAGGAACAAGCCTAAATCATTGGCTAAGCTTTCTTAATTAATAAAAAGTCTCTGTGTGTTTTTTTTTAGGAGTTGGCAGGCAGGAGAGAAAATCTCCCCCTACAGGGTGACATAAAGAAAGATAACAATTAACAAGGAAGTGACATACCTTCAGTTTCTATTAAAAACAGTACAATAAGACCTTTTTTTAAAAATGAACCTGGTCAGGTATCCAGAATATCTGGGATTGCTGGCCTGCACCACCAGGCATAGCTGTGACTTTTTGAGACAAGGTTTTACTACATAGCCCAAATTGGCCCTAACTCTTTATGTGGCCCTGTCTGATCTCAAGTTCTCCTGCCTCCCAGGTTCTGGGATTACAGCTGTGAGCCATCATTCCCAATTACATTGTGTCTGTTGATATAAAATTTTATTTATAGATTCACTGTGCTTTCTTGAAAAAAGAAACATTGTAATAGAGGCATATGGAAGCTTAATTCGCTTAATTGTTTTAAGATAAGAGAATCAGTTCAATTGTTCTCGACTATGACAGAACTTTGGACACTTCATTTTTAAATCATCTCAAACACTATTCTGTCTTTTTGTTTTGAGGCATCTTATATCATATGGCCTTAAGAGGCCAGATCATTTCCTGTTTAACCAGAAATAAAGGACATCAATTATTATCCTGAGCCTGCCAAGGCATCAAACCCAGCAAGCATCATCCAAAACAAAAAAGACAATTGTGCCAGTCTGAATAGGTTATGTAGCGGAAATAAGCATGCCCAGATCTCAGGAACTTCAAGCAACATGTCCACCAAAACTCAGCGGGGGCCTAGATCTGGAAGAACCACATTTAATCTCCCTTCATGATCCACAGGCTAAGCTAGACATATGGCCTTTACAAAGTCATAAAGGTATAAGGTGGACACTTCCAACACATTCCCAGCAGTGTGGGAAGTTGTGAGAATTTTGAGCGAGCAGCATTCAAACATATTTCACGGACCCTTTTCTGTAGAGTTCAGCAAAACTTCTGCTTCAACGTGGCCTTTGTCATGTCTGTTACATCTGCCTCTATTTCACCAGGGGCTGGTGACCGCTCACATGTGTTGCACTGAAGACCGGTGGAGCAGCAGGAGACTTGCCTGGATGATGAACCACAAACAGCAGATGGAAGATTCTGAGACACTCCCCATCCTCTGTTTGGCTCTGAGTTTTCCTTAGAATATAAACTACAAACAAAGCTAAGATTGCAAGGGTTGAGCTCTGAAATCTCTGGCCAGCTCGTTCATGTGTTTGATTGACAAACTCAAAACCTGGCTCTTCAGTGGTGTGCAAATTGAAAATGCAGCTCATTGTCTATGACAAATGTTGGTGGAGGCTGCTAGCTAGTTCCCAGCAGCTGCCCATTCCGTGCAATAATCAAAATAACCACATAGAATCTTGTAAGGAGGGCCACTAGTTAGCCCTGAAATAATCGCACAGAAACTATATTATTTAAATCACTGCTTGGCCCATTAGCTCTAGCTTCTTATTGGATAACTTAACTCTTACATCTTAATTTAACCCATCTCCATTAGTCTGTGTATTACCACACACACACACACACACACACACACACACACACACACGCATACACTGCATCTATGATATAAATAGTTTTACTGCTTGTAAGGGCTTGAGCAAGTTATTTAACTTCTATGAGATTCAGTTTCTGCCTGTGCTTTCCATAGATCTTAAAGCCCATAGTATTAACTGAATGACTGTGTAGCACAATGAAGCTCCTGATGCACAAGAATAAAGATGGCAGCATTCCACCACGGCTTGTTTTCAAACTCTCCAATTCCATCAGCAAGATGAATATGTACTAAAGCTGCGGGTGTTGGTCACACCTTATTCCCGAGGACATGGGGAGCTCTAGTTTTGCTGACCTTGGCAGCCCTATTTGGTTAGTTCCTTTCTCTAGCCATGCTATATTTTCAGTGTGCCTGACAAAGTTAATATACTAAAAGCAGTGTGGAGAAGTGGAACCTTCTGTAGATGCTGGGACGACGACCTTATGGATGGAGCACTGCCACTGTCTCTCAGAGTGGGCTTGGGGGCTTGTTAGCTATCACAGATTAGTACCTAATAAAAGGATGAGTTTGGCCCCTTTGTTCTCTCTTTCTCTGTCTCTCTCTGTCTCTCTGTCTCTCTGTGTCTCTCTGTCTCTCTGTCTCTCTGTCTCTCTGTCTCTCTCTGTCTCTCTCTGTCTCTCTCTCTCTCTCTCTCTCTCTCTCTCCATTGCTCATTCTTGATCTCTTTTCTGTCCTACACATTCGAATTACATGATATGAAGACCCTAACTAGAGATGAACCTTCTTACCTTGGTAATAAAAAAATCTTTTTCTTACAATTATTCAGTCTCAGGTATTATGTGAAAACATCAAAAAATGAACTAAGACATTCTGCTTGGATATTTTTTCACCAATTTTTTTCTCATACACAGAGATTTACAATTTACTAGGAGCATTATTATGCTAAAGAAATTAAGAAAGAGTCCATAAAACTACCCATAATTTAATAATCATCATTGTCTCTCATATTCTTAACTGTGTTTATTTATGTGCTTTCAAAACAAAACTTTTAATATTATTGGTTCCAAAGTGACCATGTGAACTTTAAAATCCTCCCTAGAAGGGTTTTTAGAAGTGGTCAAAAGGAAGAAAAGTGAGAAACAAAGAAAGATGCTGGACTTGAATGTGTGTGACAACTGACTACTTAAACCACTGCATTTATCTTCAATTTACACACTTTTTCTCATTACATATACATAATTCAGTAGCCTTGGCTTATTTTTAGGGCTGTGCAGTCAGCCATCAAAGCAGTCCAATTTTTAGAACATCTCCATCATTTCAAACAAAAACCAAAACCACAAAACCCCAATATCTATTTGAGTTTAATCTCCATTTCCAACGCTCAGGCCTATTCAAGTGTTAATTTACTTTTTCTCTATAAATCTTGGCATTTCATAAAAATTGAATTATGCAATATGTGGGTTTTATATCATCACATGGATGACCATCCAAACAAAAAAGATATTTCGATATTCAATTATAGGTACACAGCATAGGATATAGGATATATGTTTTGGGGGAAACAAATACAATTGACTTTGCCTGTATTTACTTAATCTGGGACAGTATAAATAATCAGGAGTCCGGGTGTTTCTGAACTTAAAACAACACTGAAGCCAGTGTGTTTGCTTGTATCTTTATGTATCCCGAAGACAAATTGTAACCGGGGTCCTGTAACTACCCCAGGATTGTTCTGCTATATTATAAATCCAAGCCCTGGCAAACAGCAAACATTCCCAACCCAACCGTATATGAGATGTTCTTACTCCAGAGAAAACAAGTAGCACACGGTAGAGTCAGGTCGCCAGGTGAAAAGCACTGGGAAGTACTCCCTAGAGCTGGCGATGGCGTGAGGCTGGCACAGGGGCCCGGCTTTAGCTCACCAGCACAGACTTCAAGAGCTTGCCACCAGCACGGACTCACAGCCCCTGCTCAGGGCTCCACATTTAGAATTTGGTGTTCTGAAGCCTTGTCTTAACATCGCATTTTTAAGTGTTTATTTGTTTGTTTATTTATTTAATGTATATAAGTGGTTTGCTTGCATGTATGTCTGTGCACCATGTGCATGCCTGGTGCCAATGGAGGCCATAAGATGATGTGGGATTCCCCTGTGTATGTGATGAACATAGTTTCTGTGTCATTATTCAGGTCTGGGTGGCTGGGAAATGAACAAGCAGTCTCCGCCTACAGTAAGAGGGCTTTAGATTGCGTGGAACTCGAGTTTTGGTTGTTGAGCCACCACATGAGTGCTAGGAATAGAACTCGGGTCCTTTGGCAGAGCAGCCAGGGTTCTTACCTGATGAGCCTAAGGGCTGGAGAGGAGACTCAGTGGTTAAGAGCACTTTCTGTTCTTGCAGAGGACCCAGATTCTGTGTGCGGCACCCACGTCGGGGCTCACAGCTGCCAGGGAGAGTAGGTGATGTTGGGCAAACTAACATTGCGTGAGTAGGTAAGGTCCTTTCTTTACTGTGAGGGGATGTTTAAAATTTTAATACCTGCTGTTAAAAGTTTTAAGAAAAGCCTTTTAATATGTTTTGCAAACCACAAATATGTGTGTGTGTGTGTTCTCCCAACCCCTTCTAGACCTTTCCTGGCTGTGTTTGCTCTCTTTCCAGCAAACACCATGGACTAACAGCATAGGAAGTGACCACTTTGAACATTTTATATAAATGATATAAATGAGAATTTACATATCTCTTTAAAATACTGATTTAAAATAAAGTCTTAAAAATTAACCTGAAGTCAGCTAGTTTTGGTGGTGCACACCTTTAATCCTGGCACTTGGGAGGCAGAGGCAGGTAGATCTCTGAGTTTGAGGCCAGCCTGGTCTACAGAGTGAGTTCCAGGACAGTCAGGGCTACATATGAGATCCTGTCTTGAAAAAACAAAACCAAACCAAAAGAAAACAAAATCTAAATTCCAACTTGTGGTGCTCCAGTGCTGATATTTAGTCTCCTGGAGTCCTGGGTGATTCTAGCAGAGTGCTTTGCTTGCTTCTGCAGCAGCTTCTTGGCACAGCTCCAAGCCATCCCAGTAAGTTGATGAGAACTTTTCAACCTAGAACGCTGTCTTCCTTCCTGTTCAATGTTCCTTCCTGCCTCTGTGTGCTTTTTTTTTCTTGACTGGCATTTACACTTACTCTGAGAACATTGTAGTGAAGATGTTATCCTTGATTTTTCTCGATAGTGAGATCATCCTTTGCTCTCTTGAACACAGGAAAAGCTATGTTTGAAAACACATTTTTTCTGTTATTATTGTCTTCCTTGTCATAAGTACATTATATTAACTTAGAGTCATTCAATTTACAGAACCAAGGATATACAAATACCTTGCCATCTGTTGGTATTGCTACCTATTCCAGACTATATTGGTTCCAAAAGATGACAATATGGTTTTCAACTCATTTTCCACTTCTTTTGCTTAAACATATTACTAAACAATACTCATCTATGAACTAACACATGTGTATACAAAGATAAACAGAAGTTATAGATAGTAATCATCGTTTCTTATTAAAGGGCATAAACCATTGGAAAGACATATGCCTCTTAGACATGAAGATGGTTCAAAGGTCACGTTCTCTCCTAATTGAAATACACATCTAATTTAGTTCCTCTCAAAACTCCAACAGGGTTTTCTTGCAACTGAAATACATATTCTTTCCATTACCACAAAAGACATTTGAAAAGGGCACGATGTGTTTCAGGTGTGTACCCTACTATAATGCTATGGTGACCCCCCACCTCAGATAAGATGATAACACATGACTGGGAGAGACAGATAAACTCATTAGCAAATCCAGCAGTTGTTCCAGGTTTATATGGTGAATGTGACATCATGTAAATTAGTACGGAAGGAGCAGGGTCTGGAGAGAAGGCTCAGAGGCTTTGAGTGCACATGGTTCCTGCAGAGCTACCAGGCTCAGTTCCCCACACTCACATCAGGAGGCTCACAGCAGCCTGTGTCTCCAGTTCTAAGGGAACCGAACGTCTCAGGCCTCTGAACATCAGCACTTCGGTACACTGTCCACACAGAGGCATCACGATCCACACAATTAAACTAAATTCATTCTTTAGAAGAAAGAAACGAATAGTTTAAATAGTCCTGTGTGGGTTGATATGAGATATCTTTATAGAATATGATGAAAGTATATCTCTTTTCATGTCTTGCAGAGTATTTAAAGTTCATCCAGCTTAATCTTTTAAATTAATTATCAACAAATCATGGAAAACTCTCAATTTCAATGTTTTTCTTTTAATGTATAGATTGTAAAATTTGAATCCTTTATATAGACAGGGCAATAAATCCGTGCACTAAAGATACAGACAACCATGCTATCAAGGAAAAGTATATGAGTGTTTTGTTAGCCAGTGATCAGGAGCAGGCTCTTCTCTCCAAGTATCTTGGTGCTGAAGCGATCTTTAAAAGGCAAAAACACCGAGTGTGGAGGTGCACATCTTTCATTCCGGCACTGGGAGCACAGAGAGAGGCAGAGTTCCAGGCCAGCCCGGTCTGCACAGTGAGTCCCAGGACAGGCAGGCCTCTATGTAGAGACCCTGTCTTAAAAAGAACAGCAACAGTAATAATAATAATAACAAAAATAAATAAAGGCAAAACTAACAATGACGCCAATGTCAGATGAGGGTCAGGGTAACCTTGCTACCTTTGTTTTAACAGAACATAGTAGTTATTTGAGACACCTGACGATTAGGCTTGACTTACACCTTCTCCAGTTATTTTAGTTGAAGTTTGCATAAACGTTAATTAGTTTGGTTAACACATGGTCCGGATCATGAAAATCCTCAACTGTGTTGTCAAGGCAGATGTGACTGTTTCGGGCAACAAGGCTGAGAAGTGTCTATGCAGACAAAATGGAGTCAGGACAAGGTAGCGCTGGCTATCTTAGCCGCTTCAGCGGGACATAAGGGGACTAGTGCCAACTCCATCTCTTCCAGAAAGGTGTAGATATACGATGGAGAGTGACTTCTCATATCAAGAAGAAAATCAAACCATCTTATTTAAAGAGCGTGGAACTAGGGGCATAGCTGAATGGGTAGAGTGCTTGCCTAGCATATGCGATCCCCGACCCCTAATAAAATCCGGTGTGCTGGCATTACATCTGGAAGGAGGACTGCAAACTCATGATCAGCCAGAAGTAGAAACGAAATCTCTCTCTCTCTCTCTCTCTCTCTCTCTCTCTCTCTCTCTCTCTCTCTCTCTCTCTCTCAAAATAAAATTCAAAGGACTGCCGGGCGGTGGTGGCGCACGCCTTTAATCCCAGCACGCGGGAGGCAGAGGCAGGCGGATCTCTGTGAGTTCGAGGCCAGCCTGGTCTACAAGAGCTAGTTCCAGGACAGAAACCAAAAGCTACGGAGAAACCCTGTCTCGAAAATTCAAAAAAAAAAAAAAAATTCAAAGGACTGGGGGTGTAGCTCATGAGATTCCCAGCTAGTGAAAAAACAGGAGCCCTCACACTCCCTGGAGAGAGTGTGTGTGTGAGGACTGTGTTTTGAACGATTGTGGTTTTGATAGTAAAAGAAGGCAAGGAGCCATGTGGGAGGTGACAGTGTCAGAAATACAAATTCACCAGCAAGAGTCACTTAAGGGAAACATTGTACAAGCAATAAGAGGGCCGCATCTCATCACTTTAACTCAGCACAAGAATTCAAATGTACCGTAATTCAGAAAGGCGACAGGAAGCGCAAACTGCTTTGGCACACTTTCTAGCTAGATGGCCAAGCAGCCTATGTATGACTTGAATTCCAGCACAGACTTCAGTCAGCCTACACTCTCATTTCTTAGTTTGGTAGGACACGTGCGGAGACTATCTCCAGACCCGAAGAATGATCCATTGTCTGTCTCGAGAATTCCTGTATTCTACTGTTCATGTGAAGATCAAAATGCAACAATTTTTAGTCAGTTGTTCTTTCCCGCGTCCTGCTAATAGCCCGGTAAGAACTTGGTATCACCCAACGCCCGCCAGCCAGCACAACTAGTCTTGACATTCTTCAGTATTTCATCCCTTGCTATATAGAGAATTTCCCCAGCACATCCTGAGTGGTGCTAGCGTTAAAAGATGTAAGCAATTTAGAAAAGACTGTGTCTTTTAAAATGAGTCACTCTCCTCATCTGAGCTGTGCTCTGTGTCTTGTAGGTCACACTTCCCATCCGCCAGAGGTCTCTAGCTCACTGATAACTGATTCTCTTCTCCAGAATATGTTAAATCTGTGCCATCCCATGGCATAGCCACTGCCTAAATTTTATTGAAATCAAATGAAATAAAAATTTAGTTCCCCAGTTGCCTTACTACAGTTTAAGCGCTCAGTAGCCTCATGTGGCTCCTGGACTCCACGCTGGACAGTACACACATCTACTACTACATTTATCACGGCAAAAGGAGAGTACGCTTCGCTGAGTGTTGTGCGCTTAAGTCATAGGTGTGGGAACAGATTGGGAGCACAGTGTTAGGAAAGAAAACTGGGTCCCTAGCATTGTGTTCGGGTCACCCGTTTATCTGCACGGTATCCTGGTCAGGAGATGCAAACGGCCTCCATGTTGCATCCAACTTACTATGTCTCAGAATCAGCATGTTGTGCTATTTTGTTCCAATAACTCAACTCATAGCTATCATCCTTTTTGAGACAAGGCCTCATGGTATAGTTCTCACTGACCTGGAAATTGCTATGTAAGCCAGGCTGACCTCGAACTCAACAGAGTTCTACTTGCCTCTGCTTTTGCATGTGCTGGTATCAAAGGCATGAGCCACCAAACCTAGTCCTCCTCTTAATTTATTGAGAGAACCAAGAGTGGAAAATTTCAAGAGTGAAAATGTGGCCAAAAGAGAAAAAAAACGTCCTAGAAGGTCCTGATATTGTGCTCAGCTGTGCTCCTGAGCAGCAAAACTGTAGCTGGAGAAAGTTGCTAAATTCTCTGGGCCTGAACCTGCTTCTGGGTAAAATAAGGGTGGGTCCAGATGTCCTCTAAAGACCTAAGACGCTGAGACCAGAACCCCAAGTGCAGAGCCATAGTGCAAGCCCCTCACTTGCAAAGCCGACCTCTGGCCTACGTCATACGTTCCTGCGCACCTGGATCACTACGGCAGCGCCTGCTGAACGTCAGGTGAACTTCAAAGTCACAGGAACCTCATCTTCAGAGAGGCTGTGATGGAACAGAAAAGCTTAATTCTTTAGAAGGCCATGCGAGAAGACAATGTCTAGTTTTAATGTAAACATAATTTTCTATTTTATTTGTTTGGGCCCTTTAAGGATGATGTCAACCTTATTCTAAATTGTTGACGAGCCACGGCTAGTGCATTCCTTCAACTAGAATATTTCAAACAGCACCAGGACTTCATTCCAAGCTTTGTGGCTATGGGAACACAAATAATCGCTTCTCCCTGTAAGACGCCCCTCCTCGACGGGGACGCCACTCTTCTTACCTCTGTTCTAGAACACAAAATTTGAAGACCTGGAACTTTGAAACTATTATTATTAAAGAAAAAGAGGCTAAGTTTCTTTATATGGCTGCTTTTCTCAAATTCTAGATAAGAATTTTTTTTTTTTTTTTGAGCCTGGAGTTTCTCTTGCAGGCAGGCTTCCGTCTTCAGCCAGTGGCCAGGCCGCCATCTCTTTCAGCGCTTACTGGTATTGGTAGTGGGCTGCCTATGGGAGAAATCAGTCACAGGACTGAGCTTCCGAAGGGAAGTGTGGAGAGAGGGGAGCAGATGAAAATGCACACTGTGGTCAGAGGCGTCAGTTGTGGTCCCAGGTGCTTTGTTAGCAGGAGGGGGAAAAAAAAACTTTACACAACCCCACCTGAATTCTTTCAACCACAATGATGCCGAGAAAATACACGCTAATTATGAGCAGGAACATTATCTATTAATATGTTAATGAAGCAGGTTTGCTAATGGTGAGAGACCTGAATTTTAATAAAATTTTAAGAGCTTCTTGATTACGTGTTTGTTAGTCGATCTGATCATTTAAAATTATCTCTAGGTGGCTTTACGTGGAATAAAACCTACATTAGAACTGTATTCTAAACAGGCCCTAATGAAGCAGGTGAGGGGACCATCTGTGACATAAACACTGGCAGCCAGAAATTCACTTCTAAAGACACGGAAACTAGTTAGCAGGAAACATGTTATCATACCTGCCAGTCGCGGCTTTCAATGTCGGTGATTTCTGTATGCATTGGCTTGCTAATTTTTCAAACATATTTGCTTATGAAAATAATGTTCGGTTGAATTAATGGATACTGTCTTTCAATATTGGAAGGGTTGTTTTTCATTAGAAAAAAAAAATCCCTCTAGTGTCCTGTTTGACAACATCCCATATGTAAGTGAGAGCTCTTTTCCCTTGAACAATCTTAGACATCTTTTGAGAATGAGAAGGAGTCACGAGATATCCAAGTCAACCAGAGTTGCTGTGGGGGACTTCAAAGGTGTGGCTCTGAATAGCTGAAATCGTCTTCTGTTTTCTCCAAGATGCTCTTGGCATCAAAGAGCCTAGTAATCCCCATCTGCATTTCTAGGAGGCAGGGGTGGGGCGGGGGAGCACTTGGCAACCTTCTTCATTTTGCATATATAGAATCACAGGCTGTGGCTGGTGGAGGAGCCTAGACTGCCCTCCTGAAGGTCCTGGAGAGCAGAACTCTGACGTGAGCCCAGGCGGTGCAGGGGTGGGTAGGTCTGGAAGCCTGTGTGCCAGAGCTTTCCTCTGATCTGACCGCGGCTAAGGTCTCTGTCTGCTCTGTTCGGTGTGAACAGGTTACACCAGGGTTCGGTGAAGGAAGTGACATTACCGTTAGAAACAATGAAACAATGATGATCGCAAACGCAGGGGATGTCACACGCCCACACCAACATGAGCCAAGAATAAAGAGAAGGAAGTAGCTCGGATGAAAGGAGGAAGAGCGGGGCTTCTATTCCTGGTCCAAAAGTCTAGAGAGATGAGGTCACAACTGGAAGTCACTTTTGAAGAAGGAACCCTGTCGAGAAATCACGTACTTCTTCCTGAGCTGACTTCCGTCCTGCAGGTAGCCATCCGTATTTGTCAGATTTCTTCATTTCCCATCGGATCGGCTCAAAATAACCTAATACTTAATAATCTTTAGATAGATAATGGTTGCTTAAATTTTGGTAGTGTATCTTACTGGGATTTTCCACACCCTCATCACCACTCCACCCTGCTTTTCCTAAGAAACAACTTCAGGCAACTGGTCATTTAAAGGGATTCTAATTGGGCCTCAGGTGAGTTTCTTTGATGGCATGCTGCCCTCTAGAGGTTGAAGCAAACAGCGGCGCAGAAGTCAAGGAGGGACGGAGCGCTGTCCAGGACGTCTGATTTTTCATCAACAATCTTCATCAAACTGCATTCTGGCGCTAGAAAAAAAATCATAGGAGACTCTGGGTACCACCTCCAGTGCCTCAAAACAAAATAAATGAAACATTGAAAAAGATAAATAAAGATCTGCCCCAGGGAAGGGAGTGAGAGAAATGTACACACACTTAAAACCCTACTAGTTAGGACAACAACTTGCATGTACCACCATGTTTAACTCTCAGCTCACTTCTATGATCTTAAAGGTCACAGGGCAGAAAGTTGCAAAGCCTGTACCTGAACCCAGTTTTCCTTGTTTCAGAACTGGTGTAGAGTTTGTCTCTAGGAGAAGGGATTGGCTAGCGCTTAGCACTTAAATGACTGTTTGTGTCCTTCTGATCATATACAATAGTCATGACTAGTTTTCTCTTTTTTAATTTTGGAATCTGCCCTTGTCTTGACATCCATCCAGGCTCCCTCAGGCAGGTGTTGGAGATTTGAGGGCAGATAATGACAGTTCTATGAGATTTTCCTAAATTCTGTTTTCATTAGGGAAGAACACTATGCCCACCCTCCTCTCAGTTCTGACCCCCCCCCCACACACATATTGTTCCTAATACATCCCTAGAAGGCAGGCGTGCCAGTGGGACAATTTTGGGATGATTTAGTGTTATCACTAGTGAATTTCACAATTTCTGAAATGTCTTCTGGTCATTAAAATTAAAAAAAAAACAACACAGTACTGAGAAAGCTGTAAAAAAAGGAAACTTTTAGAAGTGTAGGATCTCCTTCTTATATAAAAGGAACTACAAGAAGGGGCTAAAAATCTGCCATTTAATAGCCAGACTTGCCTGGGAGACTGACAGTAGCTGGTGAATAGGAAACTGCTTTTAAATAAACACGATGTAAAGTGGCCTGGTGGTGTATACTTATGTATAAAAGAGAACTGGGGAAAGGAAGAGTAAAAGGAACAGAAAAAGCAAAGCTTGTCTCGGTTACCACGATCACAGCACCACTTTTCCTGATGGAAATATCTCCTAATATACCCTGCTGCAATTTGAGGCCAATTTTCTGGACCAGCACTCCATCACAATGTGCTGAAGGGCTTGGGATATGACTCTGTTGGCAAAGCATTTGCATGGCAAGCATAAGAGCCTGGATTTGGATTCCCATAATTCATGTAAAAATGCCAGGTGGGATGGTACTTAACCTGCACTCCCAGGGACGGACAGTGAGAGACAGAGACAAGTGCATCCTTCTAGGCCCATGGTCAGCTAGCCTGGCTTCTGTAATAGAGATCTGGGCTGAAGAGAGATTCTTTCTCAAACAGAAAGTGGAGAGCACCTGAGGACTGACACCTGCATAGATTGTACACACACATGCACACACACACACACACACACACACCAGACACACACATGCAGGCAGGCAGACAACATGCACACACACACACACACACACACGTGCAGGCAGGCAGGCACACACCCCCACATTAATACATACATGCACACAGGCATGCAGGCACAAACACACTGCACACAGGTACACACACACACAGGCATCCAGCCACACACACAAATACACAAATACATACATGCAGGCACACATACATGCATGCGGGCACACACACACGTGCACATAGGCACACACACTCACACACAAATGCACATAGGCAAGCACACATACATACAGGTGTTGAAATAGGAGCGGCAGGGCTGCGTCCCCAGCACCCCAGCTGCCTGCTAGCTCATGCCCGAAATAACAACACACAAACTGTATTCATTTAACTGCTTGACCCATTTCTACCTAGCCTCTTCTAGGCTAACTCTCGCACCTGGACTAGCCCATTTCTATTAATGTGTGTAAGCACCCCAAGGTGCGCTTACTGGGAAGATTCTAGCCTAAGTCCATCGTGGGTTGGAGCTGCCTGGGAGAGCAGAGCATGGTGTCTCTGCTCCAGAGAGCAGAGCTGTCCAGTCCCTCCTGGAAGCAGAGCAGAGTCTGACCTCACTTCCTCTTCCGCCCAGAATTCTATTCTGTTTACTCCTCCCATCTATGTTCTAAGCTATGAGGCCAAGCAGTTGGTTTATTATAATTAACCAATGACCTTCCTCCATCATTTCCCCTTTTTCTGTTTAAACAAAAAAAGGAAGGCTTTAACTTAACTTAGCAAAATTACATATAACAAAACAATTTATCAAATAAAATTACAATAATCTATATCATAACTAAGGAAAACTATAACTATAACTAACTATTCTTAACTCCATCAAAGAGTCCAGAAAGATACAATATTACCCAAGCAAACAAGAAATCCAAAGCTCTAGAAATGACAGAGACATCTCGCTGCCTGGATAGTCACCCAAAGTTCCTCTGTACCGTTGGGGCATCCATCTTCAGCCTACAGGCCCATAGTTTCCAGCAGACATTTCCACAAAGCAGGCAATTTCAAAGGCAGTCACTATCTGCTTGTCCTGAAGAATGTCTCGCAGACTCTTTCATGAAGCAGGAACCCCGAAAGATCATCTCACCTTTAGGCAAGTTCAGCAGTCCTCTCTCTGCGGGTTCTCTGTGTCCAGTTTATGCAATAGTCCAGGCAAGAGCAGTTTCTTGCCTAAATGGCTATCAAACTCCATAAGGTTCCTCTTCGATGCCCATCTTCCTCTTGAAGTAGATTGGTGCTGCCAGGAGCAGAGTGTCTCATTGTCATGAAAAAGTCCTAAGTTATTAAAACATTTAAAATGCCATATTCTATAATCTTTGAAAAATATGAAGAATGCCTATCTAAAATATATCTATGTACATCTAGAAAATCTTAACTAACATAACTACAAACTTAACTATTATTAATGATTATTCATTAACAACATATATACATTACAAAATTGACCTTAAATTTAAATCACTAAAGCAAAATCCATATCAATGTAAATTATTCATACCTATATCATCTCCCCCTTTAAATGTAAAAGAACATTTATAAACAATATTTGGGAATTTGGGCGCAGTTTTTTCTCTCCAAACTGCATCCTGCTGAATGGGGGCGTCATTAATTAGATCTTTCATGGTATAACCTGTGTGCTAGTTTCATCTCAGTTGGCTGTTGAGTGAAGCAATTTTCTGAAGGTATTCACAGCAACCATTCAGGAGGGCGTGGTCCATCATACCATATCGGAATAGAAGAAATGAACAGGGTCTCATCCTCTGTAAAAACAAAATAGGAAACTCCTTTCGAAAGCATCATGTCCTTAGATCCAAATTTCAAAGTCAAGGCATCAAAATCTCTACGATTGATTAGTTCAGCAGCATTTATAAACAAATATCTTTTAGCATCTGTTGCTCCTTCCTCAGCATTCAAACAATTCAAAGAGAGCATAATAGTATACAGTATCAAGATTCTCTGTGTATTTTCCATCTTTGTACGCTTTATTTTAACCTCTATTAAGTTTATTTTTACTTTTATTTTATATTCTCTGTTTCTCTTTGACCTGGAATAACTCTGTAAACCAGGCTCTACTTGAACTCTCAGAGATCGGCCTGTCTCTGCCTCCCAGGCATTGGGATTAAAGGTGTTTGCTACCACACCTTGAAGTCACAGAGGTCAAGCTTCCTCTGCCTCCCAAGCTTTGGGATTAAAGGCGTGTATTACCACACACAACTTCTCTTTTTCTTACTTTTTTTTTACTTTAAGAATTTTAACTTTTAGTCTGCATACATTTTTAACACTGTACATCATTTAAAATTTTCTTTGTCTTTGAATCTCTCTTTACTATATATCTCTCTTTTTCTGAACAAATGAATCTTTAATTTACTGAGCAATATGGGTAGGATTAAAGCCGTGACTTTGCCAGCAAGATCCAGTCCATTCCTTATCTTTCCAGCCTCATGGCTGAGGTACTGGTTGTAGCCATGTTTACTGCCACAACTCTATGGCATTTCAAGGTCCCTGCCAGCAAGCGAGCTACAACAGACAACACTCAAGTCCTCTCTCTGTAGTCGGCCCTCCTGCCTCAGTCAGAGTTTGCCCTGGCAGGACGGCCCAGAAAGCTGGCATTTTTAAACAGCACAGCTTTTTTCGGGCTGCGGCTGATAACCGTAAAGCATGCGTTCAGCTTTTCGTCAACACCGTTTAAGTGTTTCGTGGCAGGACCTCTTAATGAGCTGCAGGGTTTTGCAGCTGAAGCTGAGTCAGGAAGCCTCTCTTAGATGAGAGCGCTTGCTTGCCTCTAGCAAGCAGAACAGACCCAAGAAATTTCTGCTACCAAGAAAACATGCTTCACTCCATTCTTTCCCAAGCTTTCTCAGGCTTTTTGTGGATTCAGTTATCCTCACGTTGGGCAGCCATCTGTTGAAATAAGAGCGGCGGCGGGGCTGCGTCCCCAACACCCCGGCCACTTGGCTAGCTCATGCCCGAAATAACAACACACAAACTGTATTCATTTAAGAACTGCTTGGCCCATGAACTCTAGCCCTTACAAGCTAATTCTCGCACCTGGACTAGCCCATTTCTAATGATGTGTGTAAGCACCCCAAGGTGCGCTTACCGGGAAGATTCTAGCCTATGTCCATCCTGGGTTGGAGTTGCCTGGGAGAGCTGAGCATGGCGTCTCTGCTCCAGAGAGCAGAGCTGTCGGGTCTGTCTGAAAGCAGAGCAGAGTCTGACCTCACTTCCTCTTCCGCCCAGCATCCTATTCTGTTTATTCCACCCACCTATGTTCTAAGCTATGAGGCCAAGCAGTTGGCTTATTATAATTAACCAATTACCTTCCTCCATCAGCTATTGGCTGTTCAACTCTTTATTAGACCACCAGGTGTTTCAGGCAGGCAAAGAATCGCAGCTTCACAGAATTAAACAAGTGCAGCATAAACAAAAGCAACACAGCTTTACATCATTAAATAAATGTTCCACAGCATAAGCAAAAGTAACACACTTTAAAATAATATTCTACAACAATGATAATAGACTGACCTTCCAAAACTGCAAGCAAAACCCCTAAATAAATGCTTTCTTTTATAAGCTGCCTTAGTTTTGGTGTCTCTTCACAGCAATAAAGCAGTAATTAAGACACGGTGTATGGTTTCAAACAAGTTATATTTTTACCTTTGTAAGCCTCACACTACCTAACAAGTCTAAGAATTCAGAACGAATTTTCCTTAGGTGTAATCTATTAAGCAGATTGACTTAGTGCTCCTCCATGTTGTGTTGTTTATAACATGGTTGTGATATTTAGCTTCCAAAGCAGGATTTGCATAAACACAAGAGAGTATATTGAGTTAACAGTCCCATCGTGGTGGTCTTGAGGTGGGGTGGATGGTTGGAGTAAGTTCACAGAGGACTTTGGGGATGTCTTTGACCAGAAAGAATTAGCAGCATCAGGAATTCTTCACTTATAAACAACTGTAAGATTTGATGAACTGGGGAAAATGATGGTCTTCATACATTTGACAGCAGTGTAGGGTTGAATGCTGAGAAGAAAACACGTTAATCAAGCTTTGGCATCTTCTATGCTGCTGTTTTCAGCTGGGATTTTGGGCCACAGTATAGTTTCTGGTTGTGGTATTCTCAAAACCACTTTTGTTAGGTTAAGGAGATGAAGACCAAAGTGTGAGGCTATCGGCATCCCTAGAAAGGACAGGGCAATATGTATATGAGAACCCTGTTGCCTGGATAATAAGCCCCAGAGATCTAAAGTGGATCCTTTGCTTAGGACCAAACTGAGTATCTTTGGAGGAAATTTCCCAAAGCTGGGTATAAGATGTTCAGAACAAAATGAAGAAGGATGCTTAAAAGAAATCCCACACTAGCTCAGAATTGAGTATAATAGAGCGTTTTTTATTTAGGGGTAGACTCACAGATCACAGTCCTCTGCTGGAATGGGGAAATAGCAACCAAATTCTGCAGCTGGAAAAGAGGCCGAATGTATGCTTTACATCCGGCATAAATGGTAGAAGAGGCCACGCCCAAGTGGGTGGGTAACTTAAAGGCTACTGGTGGTAGGAATTCCTACAGCAATAAAATACTGAAAGGAATTCCTACTCCCACCAACTAAAATGGAGGAATGTTAAAAAAAAAAGAGGGACAAACCCAAAATAACAAAAATAATCTCTTACAAAAACAAAAATCATAACAAACAAGCAAAAACAAATAAGCCAAAAAGTGCCAAAATGAAACAAAAAAGATAACAAAAGACCTCGAGTTCATGTGGTTATGTTGACCAACCACTCCTGGACATGGGTCCACTTGGACCATCAACACAGCCTGGTTTATAGAGTTCCAGAACAGCCAGGATTACACAAAGAAACCCTATCTCAAGGGGTAAAAAAAAAAAAGAATTCTTCCAAGTTAGGCTGTAAACTCCAAGTAATTGCAAGCCAAATCCTTAAACGGACAAGCTGATAAACTAATTGGAGATGGTACTTTGTAAGCAGAGCATCCATGGTACAATTCTAGAAAAGAAAGTTTTATGATTTTCTGTAAATCTTTCTGTAAAGCCAAAGCAACCAGAGAGGTGTGATTTGGTGAAAGTACAGGCAGTCATGCCAATCACAGGAGCAGAGCAAGGCTCTAGCAATACATCTACATGGATACACGGTTCATGTTTAACAAAAGCACGGGATATCAAAGTGGGTTCATTTTTAACAAAGGGATGCTCTCCATGGCAACAGCTGGGAACACAAAGGATAGTGAGACACTGATGAGGCAACTGGGTTTGTCAAGAGAAAGAAATTAATCTCAAGTCTTGTTTCCCAACAAAAATTAATTGAATGAATTATAGACCTAAATATAAGATATAAACATAGAAAGCTTCCAGGAAAAAAAGCTCTTTATGACCCTGGGTTAATAAAGATTTCTTAGCATACAAGAAGCTCAAATTAAAAAGGGGGTTATCAATCCAGTGGACTTCATCAAAATTAAAATTTCATGTTATTTGAAAGATGTCACAAAGAAAATAAAAATCAAGTGACTGGGGGAAGTAATTGCAAAACTCGCATCTCACAGAAGAGAGGACTTCTGGGCAGAATATATAAAACACTATTCATTGGATCATAAAAAAGGGAACTGCTTTTCAGTGGGCAAAGGATCTGAAGAGTCATTACACTCCGTGACATTAACTTTTAAGTGAATGTAAACTAATTGCTTTACAGGAACCTCTGCACCTCACAAGCATGACTAAAAGTTAAGGGTTTGCAACCTCAGTGCTCCTGGGGGTGTGAATCAGTTAAGGCCACTGTTCCAGCTCTCCTCTGTCTCTGAGGATAGCAGAAGTGCCCGGCGTGGTGCATGTGCCTCAGGAGAGGGCAAGGTCTCCCTCGGCCACATAATGGGTTTGAGGATGGCCCTGACAACCTGAGACCCTACTTCATCAAGAGAGGGGTAAGGAGAACCGTCGTGGTGACTGAGAAAAGAACTTAGAAGTTTCTTTTACTTTTTTACTCTATGTGACATGTGTGCAGTGCCTGGAGAGGGCTAACGGAGTATCGGATCCTTTGGAACTTGAGTTAGTGGTCACAAATTGACAGTGAGTCTAGTCAATGTAATTGCCTATTTTTTCTCCAGTTATGCACCACTGCCTCAGGCCAGGGACAGAGAGGCAAGAAAGCTAAATTTAATAGGTGTTTTAATACGATAGTAATCCCAAAGAAGTAGGGAGTGTGATAAGGTCAAGGGTATAGACAGGGAAGTCCAAACAATTTGATGTAGAACTTGAGTTGGGTAAGAAGGAAAGTGGAGGTATCAGAGGTTTGGGGAACAATTAAAGGCAGGAGAACCAGTGAGTTGGATCAAAGGATGTGGGGGATGTGCTTCAGCCAGGAATCCATATTTAAGAGCATTTCGTGGAGATCTATAGGTGAAGGTAGACACCACTGCAAAGAATATCATTTAAATATTCAATAGAACAGATATATTATATCATCCATAATAAACTTCACCAGATGAGGCTTGGTGAAACAAATCATGACTCTAAATTAAAAAGCAGACTTTGGGTTCATGTATTGCACGCTGTGTAATATGTGAACATATTGGATTTGTCTCAGAACTAGACTGGCAAACTCACATTGGTCAGTACTTCACATTATTGTTATTTGCCCTTGAATTGTCCTAATTCTCGTCTTCTAAACTTTCAAGAATAAGTTTAAAATAATACAGTTTTATTCTAGGCAGGACTTCTTCAATATATGTGAAATGTGTGTGCATTTGCTTGTACATATGCATGTATGTGTACGTGTATGTGTTTATGTATGCGTGTGATCTTATGCACAGTACAGTGTAGGTACAGGGGACAGAAGGCACACTGTACTGTGCATAAGATCACACATGGTAGAAAGTAAAAACCCAGGGAACAAACTCAGGTTGTCAGGCTTGAAAAGCACCCACAAAGCATCCCTCTGCCTCCCTTTCTCTTTTTGATAAATCGACATCCTAATAAGCATAGGTTAATATTTTATTGTGATTTTGATTTGCATTTCTCTGATGCTAGTAATGCTGAGTACTTTTTCACGCACTGGTTGAACATCTGTGTTTGCTTTGGAATGGCAATTCAAATCCTTTTGTTAGATGGGTTTATTGTTGTTATTGTTTTACTGTTGCTCAGCTATGGAGATGTATGAGCTTCTCCCATATCTAGGATAGTGCGCGCACGCGCACACACACACACACACACACACACACACACACACACACACACCTCTTATGCTTCCTTCTATCCTGTAAGTTGTCATTGCATTTTGTTGATGGCCTCCTTCACTGTACAAATGATTTTCTTGATTTTCACAGCTGGGAATGAGACATCTTAAATGAGGCCAGTCATGTAGTTGCTGTGGGGTTGTGTGAGAAGAGAGTGCTTTCACAGAATAAAGCAGCTCCTGTAGCTGCCACCGCCTCCAGGCACCATTAGTTGCTGAGAAGATGGGTGATCAGGTGCTCTTCCTTCCTCAGAGTCCAGAGACCTGTGTTCCAGCAACTTTCTTATTCTCACTCTGCAGTCTACAAACCAAGTGGCTGCAGCACCCTGTGATGGCAATTATGAAAAGAAGTTAAAGCGGCACCAACTGCAGCTTACCCCCCACCAGAGGTCTGGAAAGTAAACAGAAAGCATTCTAGGCTCAGTTTCAAATTCATCATATGCTAAGACTTCAAGGCTGTGGGTTTTCGGCTGTGGAACCTTCAGAGATACAATTGTTTCGCACCTATTGCGTCTCCCCCAGAAACCTCGGAGTCTTGTTCAAACTCCTGCCAAGGAAGAAGAAGCAGCAGCTTCTCTCAGCATTCTTGTCTTTAGACTCCTGGTTTGGTTTTTACCTTGTTAAGGACAGAGCCATCCCCAGCCCACGACTCTTGAGCCTACAGAGAAGAGCAAACTGAGGAATAAAGGGGAACCCTTCTTTCCAAGTCACCATGGCCCCAGCCTTTTCTCTTGGTGGTTGTAGTTTACAATGAGACAGATGACATCTCCCCTCTACACTTCAGCATTTTACCCGAGTCTCCGATTCATGTACCGCCAACGAGAAACCAAATGCCATTGTGGAGACTCCCAGACTTAGGAACACAGCCGGTGTGTACATTTCTGAGCTCCCGGGTTATCTTAGGTTAAAAACAATGTGGCCGTCTTCAGAATGAGAAAAACAAAGTGACTAGTGGGATGATGGATCAGTGATTTTCTCATTAAGGAAAAGACTCCCAACGTCCCATACCCATTCACAATGCATCATACTCATTTCTAAAATGTATTATTAAGTTGAGATCATCCTGTTGCTAGGCATATATAAATTATCTGCGGATACATTTCTTTTTTTTTTTTCAATCAATAGGTTCAACAAGGAGGTGAAAGGTATTTGTAGTTTCTTTTGGAAAAAAATCTAGGATATTTATTATGTTTTGTTAATACTCTCTGCCACACACAGCCCCAAATTAATAAGATGACAGGTCCTATGTAATGTTCCACCCATACATGTAAAGAATAAGAAAAGCCACACTGCCTCTTTACCTCTTACTTCAATATGGAATGTTCCTGGCAGGGAACTCACTAGTGGTGCTATATTCAGACAGATCTCTGAGTCAATTTCCATGATTAGGCAGTAAGACAGTTCCCCCCAAAAGCAGCAGGTTCTTTGCTCACCGTCTCATATTTTTCTCATATTTTTGTGTCTCATATTCTACATCTGAATTTTGTTGTATCTGTGCAGATGCTTATGTGATTGCATCAGATCCCGAGAGCTTAGGGTGATTCGGGGTTGCCTCTGGTTGAGACTTTACCTCCCAAGTCATCATTTAAACCTAAGCTGACGACTTCTTTAGGGCTGGAGGAATTGCTGCTTAATGCTCTATCCTTCAGCAAGGCTGCAGAGGAGGATGCAGCCGAAAGACGGCGTCTTAGGTGAGAGTCAAGGGCCCTCTGAGTGGATTTTCTTGGCACTTTGTCACAGTTTAATTTGCAAACAAACAGCCTACGTTCTTCTTCCTAGAGAATTCTTCCAAATATCCTATCCAATCCCCAGGCTAGAGAAAGAGGAACAGAAGAAAGAAGAAGAAGAAGAAGAAGAATGGCAGGGCAATTGGTATTAAGAGAAGGAGAGAGAGAGAGAGAGAGAGAGAGAGAGAGAGAGAGAGAGAGAGAGAGAGAGAGAGAGAGAGAGAGAGCCCAATTCAGAGCTTTCAGCTGAAGAAAAGCATTTGAAAACCTGTTACTTATAGAGGACCACCCAGTCAGAATACAGGAGGAAGTTAAGCATGACCAGTCCCTCAGATGTCCTTTTGGCCACACCCTACCCACTGAAGTGTTGTGGGGCTGCAGCAGCTTTTGAAATTACACAATCTCGAAAAAGACCTATAGGGTTTTTGTTGTTGTTGGTCCATAAGGCAAGTTATTAATGAGAAGACTGCTTTCTGATTCTAATTCGTAATGATTTCTTTTCCTGAATAAGCATAAAGCTTATGTACTGGACACATACTGAAAAACCCGAGAACCCTTAAACTTGAATGTGCAGATCGGAGCAGGCGTAGAAAGAACATTGGAATGTTCAGTGGTCTCCTTGTAAGACCAAATAAATCATCACTACGTAGTTTAGCATCGAAGGGACCATTGTTCAGTTCTCCAGTGAATTTACAGACTGAACCATAGGAGTGGTAAGAGGAAAGGAGAATATTAAATACTTTTTGGTCATTCTGCACGTGCCCAGTGGGATCAAAGGGGGCGGGGTGAACAGTTACAGAATTGGAATTCTGAAAACAATTAAGGAGGCATTCAGAAGTCTCTACCTCCAGAATGGCTTGGAATATAAGTAGTCCTGGGGGAATGCAGTTTCTCGGGCAGATTCTGAAGGCTAAACGAGATAGTCACATCTGCAGAAGTTGCTGTGCCTGGAGATAGTAGTAGCCCTACTTTCTCTAAAAGCAACTTTGACTGCCTGTTATTTATACCCACTGTCCACTTGCATATGCTGGTTCGCTGAAACATCCGTGGCAGACAGACAGTTAACAAAATATTCAATCTACAAGTCTATAGCCACGTGTTTGTGTATCTTATTCACAAGGCAAAAATGTTTTTTTTTTTTTGTGTGTGTGTGTGTGTGTGGAGAGAAAGAGACACACACACTCACAAAGAGGGGCTAGGAAGAGAGACAGAAAGGCTAATGAATTGTATCAGCCAAAGCAAGAGAATCATAAACATTAAAAGTCCATTGTTAAAAGGGAAGGTGTAGGTTAACCTGGACTCAAATAACTTCCTTCTAACCCTTCAGCAGCACATTACCTAAGATACTAAAGTGCTAAATTGGCCAGACAAGAGATGTGCTGAGATGTAAGATCTCCTGAACAACAAGGAGAGAAAATTGAAGTGAAAATTGCAATCTCCACCAGGAAGAGATTTAAGTGAGATGAAGTGAAAATGTTTACAATGGACCGACAGCGAGGAAACGTGAAGAGGATGATATTTAATAATAAAGATTAAATTGGAGACCTAGAAAAGGGCTAAGAAAGTCAGAGACACACAGCTCCACAGGGATCCTGCATGGGGGTTGGGAACCACTGAAGGAGGTTTCTCGGAGTCAGCAACAACTCCACTGAACACCGAGTATACAATTGGTGTCAAGGCAGCGTCAACAGATGTTTTGCTGGAAGAAGAATGGTGGAATGATAGTCACGGTAAGAAGAATGGTGGGATGATACTGTGACCTGCACAAGAGCTGTGTGTCACTGACCGCGAGACAAGAATGAACACTGACAAGCCCAGAGGAAAGACAGAGACTGGAGGTTTGGGAGATGGGGCTGGGTGGGCACAAAACAGAAAGGCAGAAAGATGCTGAAGAATATATATCTTTAGCTGGGTGTGGCGAGGGGGGCACACGTCTTTAGTTCCAGTACTTGGGAGACAAAGGTAAGTGAATTTCTGAGTTCTAGGTCAACCTAACCTATAGAGCAAGTTCCAGGACAGTCAGGGCTACACAGAGAAACACCGTCTCGAAAAACCAAAGAAAGAAAGAAAAAAAATGAAAGGAAGGAAGGGAGAACACGTGTTTAAGAAAACATCTGTGAGAAAGGTAAACAAGACTGTTGAATGAAAATCATAAAACAACTCCCTTTTGTATTATTTTAGTAAATAAATAAATTTAATAAAAGGTGTGAAAAAAGAAAACCATAAAACAAAAGAGACTGAGACTGCAAACTAATTGCTATCACGTGATTAAAAGTGTAATATCTAGACACAAGGGCTGGGGAGATGCTTCAACCTTTAAAGCTGCTTGTTGTGGATGAGTGTTTACAGGGAGATTCCTGGGGTTTCTTGTCACCAAATCTAGTTGAATCAGGGAGTTCCATGTTCAGTGAGAGACTCTGTCTCATAAAGCTAGGTAGAAACAATTGAAGATGACACTCAGCATCAACCCCTGGCCTCTGCATGCACACACAAACACTGAACATCCTTATACCTACATGTACACATTTACATAATACACACACGCTCCCCGAGATCTAAAGGTCTCAGCCTACCACTTACCCCTAGACTAACTACTTTGACCTTAAGATTCCACGTATGGAAGTGGGGCTGGCAGTATTATCTCTTGAGGATTGAATGTGTTATATGGAAAAAAAAAAAAACTTGGTCTATCCACTGGCATACAAGGGATGTTAATATGTGTTAACAAGTTGCTGGACTCCAAGCAGCTTCTAGAGTGACCCTGGCCTGTATGAAGTGCTTCCAGCTTGCTCATGCAGTCTGTTCATGTGTATGGTGGCTGCATGATATATATATAAGGTGACAATTGTTCTCTGAAGGGAAGCTTGGAGGGTGGCTAAATATGAGTTAAGCTAAAGACAATAGTAGAGCCTTTCAGGTCTGTAATTACTTTGTGCTGGTTTCTTATCTATAACACAACGTTTTGCCCCTTCATCAACCTGGTCTGCGTTAGTGTGTGCATGCATTCGTGCCTGCATGTGTGTGTGTGTGTGTCTAAGGTTTCTGTGAGATTAGCTGTGAATGTACCTGGAAACACAGCAAATTTCGCTACCGGTTTTCTGGGTGTGAATCTGCCGTGCGAGGTTGGTGGCGAGTGGCAGGAATGAAACACTTAGCCCTGGAGAGGGAGTCCCTGACTGTTTTCACAGCTGTTGGCAGACACAGGACTCCGATTTGGCTTTTGTCAGAACCGAGGAGGATTGACCTTTTGGGTCACAAAGGAAACTGGACAGTTTGCCATCTTATGGTAGATTCGGACAGCATAACATAGATGCTAACCCGAGTCTCTACAATGAGTCGGTGGGATGAGAGTGTATTTTGTGCTTTCCCACGAGGTCTTTTATTTCTAAAGGAAGACCTTTCCAGTCACCAGTAAAAGAATGCAGAGCTAAAACTAACCGTGTGTGCCCTGGCTGCCGACACCACTGTCCCCTTCCCCGCTCAGAGCACAATTGGCTCACACTGGGAGCATCCCGCTGTGACTCTAACCATCTTGCTGTGACTCTAATTTGGCTCATCGTGTAGGACCATGATGAATTTGATTGTAAATACGCTTTCCCCCAAAACCTTACTGGTTCTCAGTCTCCCCACAGACACAACCACATTGTTCGGGGGACCTCACGTTTATAGGCCCTCTCCACTTCACACATTCGGCTAAGCAGGAGGCGTTTTCTTCTTAACTTTCTCCTGAGGACGTTAAGGAGCTTGTCCTAGGCACCAGCTAGTGAAAGGAAGCCTTTGGTTCCGCCCCCCCCCAACCAGTTCATAAAGGAAGAGCATAGAGGAGCCCAGTGCACAGCCAGCTGACCACTGCTACCAATCCCTACTCAGACCATCCTCAGAAATCCCTTCATCTTTTCCTTTCACATCTGCTCTGCCTACTCTAGCCAGGAAGCTCCCGCTAGGTCCCAATGTATGTCTTACAACGTTGGGGCTCTTTCCCTACTAATCATTCGTCAGAAAGGGGTTTTATGATACAAATTTGATAATCTCCCACGCACATTGGCGCTGCTCTAATTGAAGTTGTAAGCCCATAAAACTCAAGCCCTTTGTCTTCCTGAAGGCCACAAGGTTTAAAAAGATGCTATTGTCTGGCCTAACACCCACTACATTGTTTCCAGAAACTGATTAAACAGAGATCTGAATTGAGACAGTGCGGATTTTGTCTAGGTCCTTTTTAGGCCTGACAATGCCTTTTTCAATATCCAACACAAAAGAAGGTTTAAGGATGGAGATTCTTCTAAGATAGCCGCATCCATATGGAAGACAAGGTGGCAGGCAGCTGAGGCCCAAACATACTGTCCACCCCCATCCCAGGTGACAACATTCTCTCTTCCTCCTCTTCCTCTTTGGACAAGAAAGCTAGGACCCCTAAGAAGCCCAATGCCTGTTCTTTAGACCTCAGCAGGGGCCTTGTCCATGTTCCTGGGGTACGTCTCTTTCTGAAGTGGGTACCCAGAAATAAGGAGTTACCACTGCTTGCTGCTTCCAGGAAAGCGACTGCCTGCGCTGGAGGCCCCTCCCTCTTTAACTCTCAGGCTAAGAGCAGGTGCAAACTGAGGTGTGGAAAAGAGGTGATCCCTCAGTGTGGGCACTGCTGAGGGACTCCTACCGGCTGACTCCCCCAACATGGCATTGCTAAATCTCCCCCGCCTTCCACTTTTCCCAGGGCCGCTCGGAAGTAGCGCCCAGCACCAGTCAGGGTGTTGATTTTTATTTCTTCACTACTCTTCCTATCCTGTCCCACCACTACCAGGTGCCATTTGAGAAGGCAAGAGATGACAGAACATTGAAGACCGTGAGCTTGACTGTAGGTTCCAAGTTCCTTGGTGCTCCACAGTCCCTGGAGGGCGGGATTCACATTGAACCGGAGCCTAAAGAATCACCAGTTTCCCTCTTGGGCAGAGACCCCACTCCCCAGATTTGTCTCAGACCAAGTCCATTTCCTTTCCTTCCCAAAGCCTTGTTGGGACTTCAGTCTGACATACAACATAGCGGTGGTGAACCCCAGTGTAAAGGGCTAGGAGCCCGCGGGTTCTCCCAACCCCAGTCAAGGAAAACCAATCCCCATTCCTTTAGTGGCAGGAGCGCCAGGGACCCAAACCTTCACATTACATTCTAGCACCCATAAATCAAGGGGAAAATACTCTATTTCTTTTAAAAAATAAGTTGCTTCATACAAATCACTATTTAAAAATATACAAATAAGGCTCAAGAAATAAAATCTAGTTTTGGGGTTTGCCATGCGAGAACAACAGTGAATCTTGCCGAAAGACTGCTGTGTGTGTGTGTGTGTGTGTGTGTGTGTGTGTGTGTGTGTGTTTGCGGCTGCTCATTGGGACCTGCCAGGGATCCAGGAGTCAGGAAGAGCTTGCTCCCTCAAGGCCAACCTGCTCACTTTCAGGCATTGGCTGTAACTTTACTGAGACCGGCTGAACAGCAGTGTCCCAAGTCCAGGGTGACTCCAGTCAGTCTCTCACCAGTTCCAGGAGACCAGAGTTGGGGGTGCTAAGTGCTGGTAGGCAGGGAAGAGGCCTAGCGCCGAGCCTGGCCCGAAGGCAGCATAGCCTGGCATTGAGCAAGCGGTGGCCGGGCGTGTGCTGCACTTGTCCTGGGTCACCGCAGCGGTCCCCGCACCCCTGCCGCTGCACGGTGGCCCGTCGTGCACTAGCACCGGTACCATCACGCGGTGCAGGAGGCTGGGAGCAGCGTGCTGATGAGCTAGTGCTGCCAGATCCGACGACTCGGCGGCCCCTGGCGCTCGCCCACGCTTCAGCTTGTAGCGATGGTTCTGGAACCAGATCTTGACCTGCGTGGGTGTGAGGCGCAGGAGTCGAGCCAGCTGTTCTCGCTCTGGCGCAGACAGGTAGCGCTGCTGTCGGAAGCGCCGCTCCAATTCCAAGGTCTGGGCCTTGGAGAACAGCACCCGCCGCTTCCTCCTCTTCTCCGTGTCGGAGCCTGGAGATGCCAGCCGGAAGGAAGCCAGCTGCGACGGCTCTGCGGGGCTCGTCTCCAGGCCGCTCTCATCTGAGGCTAGGAACCACAAAACAGACACGGTTTGGTGAGAGGCTGGCCTGTGCGACTGTCAGGGACCTACCTCCCACCCGAGACTCCAGCTGGAGCCCCAGCTTCCTTGCACGGGGATATGAGACCATTTTCTTTTGCTGGGTTCACATCTGGGTACCCACATCTCCTACCCCTATGATCTCACCCATACTACAAATAGTAATTACCACGCCTGAGACGATGCCCCAAGAGAAACCACCTTGGGGTCCTTCTAAAGGAGCCGCAACAGTAGCCTAGTTGGCAGACCAGTTTCCCACAAGCTGGGTCATCAATACTGGACACCTCTGTTTTGCCAAGGTTTGCAAAACCCTGGGACACAGAGGAAGGTGTAGTCCAGGCTGACCTCGAACTCCAGTCCACCTGCCTCTACCTCCTTCAGCAAATCCTACCGGCCTGCGCCATCAGAACCGGCAGAGGAAGGTGTATTAAGTATTCTGACCCTTAGGAATCTCCAGACACCAAATACCCCATCTCCCACAGCAGTCTAGGTGCAGAGCTATTCTCTCAGGATGCACGGATGCACCACCTGGCGGTTTGAGGACCACAGAGCCTCCTGTTTGCTCTAAGCCAGACTCTGGGCTGGGATCTCCATTCCGGGTCCCTGAACCGGACAGAGGCTTGTCTGGGTTCTCCCACCGTCCCCCACCGCAGTCCTGGCTCACTCACAGGGGTAGTGGCTGTGCTCCGACTCCAGCCAGGCAGCGGCTTGAGAAACGCACGTCTGAGGTTCGCTCCTCACCCGGGGCTGCGCGTCCTGCTCCGGTAAATTCAAAAGGCTGCGCACGGTGAAGCCGAGGCGTCCTGAGGTGGCCATGGCCCAGGAGGGGAAGTAGGCGGGGAACAGGGCAGGCTAGGAACCCAGGAGCAGCTGGGGACGCAGCTCCTATGGGTGGAAGTGAGAGACGCTCGCCATGCGCTGGCTTCAGAGATGCCAGCGCCTCTACAGAGGAATCCCTCTTTATATAAACGGCTCTCACCACTCGGTGGGCTTTGAAAGCCGAGGTCCGGGTGTCCAGGGTGTTAAGTACCTGAATGAGTGCTGAAGCCCGGACAAGTCCGGAAGGTGCCATCTCCGCCCCCGTCCCGCCCAGCCCGCCCCCGCCCCTTTGCGCGGGTTACCTCCCAGAGGCCGCAGGAAGGAGCCCTTGGCATTAGCGATTGTCTGATTAGACCAAAGTAGGGGCAGATAATGGGGATTGTTACCAGTGAATAACATCTTGGGTGGCGAACAGTGACCATAGTCACCGAGCCCCAACTTCCTCCACCTCCCGAGCTGACATGGTGCCTGGTCCTGGTGATAGCGCTGGAAATGGGAGACGACTTATTATTCTTTGTTTGTTTTATTCCGGAGCTTGTTAGCTGGAATGGAAAGTTATTTACAACACTTCTGAGCACACTCGCTACCCCCACCTCTTTAGTAGCACCCCCTTAGAGAGCTGAGGGTGGCCTGTGGTCTGGTCTTTCTAGTTATCTTGCGCAAGGTTTTATAGCTCATAGGAGTCTCCTCACACATCTCACGGTGCCCCACACACCGTCGGAAAGGGCTGGGAGACTGCCGGAGCGCCCAGGACCTATGCCTGTCTCCCCAAGCCAAAAGACAAACAGCAAAAATCCAGGCCGCACTGTTCCGGCCTGGCCCCTATGGATCGTGAGCCTGGGGCTCTGTGGCCCGAGTTCCATGAACCTAGAACTAGGTCCATTCGAGGACCCACGAGTAGTATTGTTTCCTAGAGTGGCCTACTGTAAACTTTCAGGCTTCCGTGGCATCGCCACTCTGACATCGTCTCTGCCTCTCAGCCCCATGTCCTCCAAGTCAGTTCCACTTTCCAAGCTAGCAGCATACTAAGGGGCAGTGTAAGCAGCAAGTGTAACCGACCACAGCACAGCTGCCCTACCTGGCATCAGAATGGGTGGATAGGCAGAATTAGCACCAGGACTGCCCAAACCAAAAATGTGCCCAGGTTCCTCCCAGATCCTCTAGTCTCTAAGCTGCACAGAGAAAATGATCCACGTGAAAGGCACGTGGAGCTGCCAAGAACTGGCCCATTTTGTTGGCCCCCAGCCTTGCTTTGGCTTCAGTTTATCGCTCAGTTGCGGTCTCAGAGGCTTCTTTCCCTCCAGATAGTACTTTGGGTATCTAGTTTCTAAATTTTAGGGATGAGAGATGCTTACACCCACAAATCTGACTCTGCTGGGGCTGAATTCGAACCTGACAGCACACGGTGCCCTGGGCTCCACCCAGCCTGTCCGCCCTCCCCCAGAGCAGTCCTACCAAGCGTGTCTGAGGTTCCCCGGGGCTGCAAGGCGCGCTGGGTGGTCGGGTGGAGGCTAGCCCACTACAGGCCAACTGCTAGGCCTCAAACAAAGGGGAAAATGGAGCTGGGACGCCCGGACTTGTTGGAAGCATTTGTTCCAGCAAAGATTTTGCATTTGTTCAGTCCAGAATAATGTGTGATTGACGGCTGCTCACAAAGCGCTTTAGCTCTCCTGGATAAATCGGAGCTTGTCCGCTGTTGTCATGGTTTTCAATGGGATTCAATGGGATTGGGAGATCGATCGACTCTGCTGGCCGTCTTCCTACGGCCCTGGCAATAGATTTATTAGTTATGTCTTTTTAAATAAGATTAAATTGAAATGACTGGGCTGACCCCTCTGCAGTCAATACCCAGGCAGGAGCCAGAGATTGGCAGGAGGCCCGTCGAGTCCTAGAGCACCGTTGGTATAGATTCCAAGATTCCCCTGAACTTGGAGGTTATGCCAGGTGAGGCCACTCAGGACTGGGACCGGTGTGCATCCTACCTCTAGCTACCTATTGTCTCTCTTGAGATTCTCTCCCTCTCTTCCTCCTCCCTTTCACCGTCTCCTCCTCCCTCCCCAAAATGAATAGATTTGGTAATTTCCGACACTATCCATTTTAGAATCTCACTCCCTTGCAATTTCACGGCGTAGGTCCATCTATGCAGTGGCGTATCGCCAGTGGATTCTGATTCCACCTTCTTCAGGACAGCCTAGGAGTGGGTGTGTCGGCCTTCAAGTTTGTGAAGGACCTCCCACAGGCCTGGGGCAGGGCATTTAACAATTTTAGGAAGAAGCCAGCGAGGAAAAGTCCAAGCGTCTTCCTTGGAATGGCTGACCTCCTTAGCCTTTTAATCTATTTTACATCCTAAGCGCACACTGGTGTGCAGAAATAAGCAGAGGACACTCTTCAGCTCTGGAGAGCTCTTCGCCATCAAATATTTGCTTTTACTCTTAGCGTTTGGCTCCCAAGCAGGAGAGCTGCATCCCCTCTGCAGCAGTTGTGTTCCGAGAGAGCTTGGATTGGGGGTGAGCTTCTTATATCACTTCTCAGTTCATATTCCTGGGCCTGGGAGCAGTGTTTTTTTTTTTTCCGGGGTCTTGTGTGCATGTGTTTGTCCTGGGAACCCCACACCTCTTGGTCACACAAAGCTCAGCCATCATTCTGAAACATGTCCTGAACCCTTCTTCCCAGCCAGAGTCAGCACCTGAGGATCCCCCCAAGGAGGTTGTACCATGTAAACTAGGCTGTCTGAAAAAATGGAGGAGAAGAAGCAGTCCTTACTGGAGGGTGTTCTCCTCACCACCTCTTCACCTCAGAGACCCAAAGACTTGAGAGTAGGAAACTGTTTGGATACTGAGCCAGTAGGAGAGAAGTGGAGATAGCCGTGACTTTTTGCATATTGGAGATGCATGTGTATGTATCCCTGCCCAACCCTATACACAAGGAATAGGTTAACATCTCTCTAATGGGGCATTCTTGCCCAATTTTCAAATGTTTATTAGTGTTTCATTCTGTAATGCAGCATAGTTTGTTAGTATTATTACTTAATTGGGGGGGGGGGATTTGTTTCCCTGCAGTTGGGTTCAGCACATCCCAGTTGGAGTAAGTTTGAAATTTGGGGGTGGAGCGGTCTGGTATGGGGACTGTATTTAGGCCATCCTCACCAGTCGTCTTTCCGTGTCTTACCCAGAGGTGCTCATCACTGCTTGATGCTTAAGAACTTCAGATTAGGAAGCGCCACAGTAAAACCAATGTATCTTGAGCTTCTGGGGGACATTGTGTCTGTAGCTCACATTCTGTTGTTAAATCTGTTCGTTTTTTTTGCTGTTTCTCAGATTTCTGCAACTCTATACAGTACTGAAGACAGGCAATAAATACTGCAGAGTCCTCTTGATAGATGGAGAGCCCTCCACTACCAGGGCATTTTTCCTCATAGCAACTGCTCCCCCCTCTTCATCGGGAGTCTGGTTAAAATAGCAGAAGGAAAATGAAAATGGGTCTTTGGCACCTCCAAGAAGTGTCAGAGGGCAATCTCAGTCAGTTCTAAGACAGAAAGGAAAGGACGTTAAGAATCAGATCTCTACTTTCCATTCTGAGAGCTAGTTGCCGTGAAAAACCAAACATCTCTCTTTTAATGACTAATAATCAATTACTTTGTGATGTGCCCAGCCTGGCTTCAGTTCTTTCCTGGCTGTGATACACACACAGGAAGAAAAGGGGCAGCAGCTACTTATAGGCTGGGAATTTGGTCCTTCTTTAAAACTGGCTTTCGATTTTATTGCTTAGCAGCGAGTGACAAGATCTGAGCCACTCTACATTAAGTCTCTTAAAATAAGACTTCTTCATCGATGTTTCTGTTGTTTCTGGTCTCAGGAAATTTTTATTTTTTATGATCAACTAGTGGATTAAGCAGACAATGTGTGTGTTTATCTGTTTGTGTGTGTGTATATATATATATATATATATATATATATGTATGTATATGGAGTAAAATGATTCCATGAATTTGAAACTACATTTAATTAAACACCCCTAGACTCTGTTTCCTAAAAACTCAACAAGTAACTTTGGATTTTAAAGACTCATTTTATTTATTTATTTATTGCTTATTTAATCTTTCTCATGCCTTCCAGTGCTATAAAAGCATCAATGCTGGCATGGTTTGTAAGTTGTCAGAATGAAAATAACTACATAACGTAGAGAAGCAATGCACCAAGTGTTGTCTAGTTCTAAAATTCTTATTTTTGTTTCATTTTTGTTGTTGTTGTTGTTAAAGACATAAATATAATTTGCCTGGCATAAATATGATTGCAAACTACAGAGTTTTTACTGAGTTTTACGTAATAAAATCTAAGGCCTGAATAGGCCTTAGATCACACTGGGTGTTATGTATAGACTGTGTAGTGTTATTGAGGCTGACTCCAGGACTACGTTTTATCACTAGTACCTTGCCTGGTCTAACTTACCATGCATGCTGGAAAAGCATTTCCATTGAAGCCATTTAAGAAGAAAAAAAAACCTACTCATACAATATAAAAACATTATAACGAGGCTTTTAAAAATAGCTTTACCTTGTTTTGAGATCAACTTCAAAACTTTCCTGTACAGAATTAAAGTGAGATATCATTTCTTCTTATTGGCAACACTTTAAACTACACACCAAACCAGTCATTCTAGACAAGGGCTTCTTGATATTTTGTTAAGGCCATTTCTCAAGGACTAAAGATTCAAATACTCGGTTTTGACAGCACCCATAAGAATGTCACTCCAGGTTTCGAACACTGGAGACTGTCCCACTGTGTCTCACACCTGCATTTTATCTCGAGTCAGGGTGGAGTATCTGGAGGAACTGGAGTTTTAAGGAGAGCCATGAAGATGAACAGATAGCCCCAGAACTGAAGAAGAAATTAATTGAAGGATAAAGAAGACCTAAAGAAAAGAGGGCCCCTTTAATGGACGGTGTTAGAAAGAACGATCTATAAGCTTAAATGGGAGTAAATATTCACTTAAAGCTACAGGCTCGGTCTGATGAGCTGATGAGCTCAGAGGAGAAAAGTGTGAATGGAATATTCCAGATGATTGCAGTCGCCCCCCCCTCACCCCAGTTTTTATGTTTCTAAAAATCAACTCCAGTAGATAAAGTTTGGTTTTCAAAGTCTCTCAAGTTGTGCTATTTACTTGAATCTTAAATTGGCCATTGGGGGGAAAAAAGCTTTTCTTCATCCAAGGGGAGATGGAAAAGTGTCCAACAGGAGCCCAAAATGACAGACTGGAGAAATGTCCTGCAACAAAATAAAAAAAAAAATTAAAAAAGCTCTCTCTCTCTCTCTCTCTCTCTCTCTCTCTCTCTCTCTCTCTCTCTCTCTCTCTCTCTCTCTCTCTCT
>NW_026067913.1:5617408-5621782 GCF_014885135.2 Alexandromys fortis | reverse complement strand
TCTCTCTCTCTCTCTCTCTCTCTCTCTCTCTCTGTCCTGTGGCTCTGGGAACCCCTTGCCCAGCGAAGGTGGCTGCCTTTGTGTTCTTGATTAAATGGGTGTTTACACTGCAGTCACACACCGCACAAAGGAAACAACACAAACTAAAAATGTCCTCCGTGTTCTGTTTTTCAATCATTGTGTGAAGGAGGCTCTTGGCCTTTATCAGTGTCAGTGAAAAGTCGCTCTCTGGAGGGGACATTCCGCTCACCCTGCTTCTGTGCACGGGGAGCCTGCCATGGAAACTGGAAACTGCCTCGGGACCCCACAGGCAAATACATCAACAGCCAGGCAGCACACTGGGTATGGTAGGCTTAGCTTTACCAAAGACAGCAGAGAAGAAAGGGGTTTAGGACTTCTTGAGAAAGGTATTGTGTCTGTTGGTCTTTTTCTGAACAAATAAATAAATAAAATTTAAAAATAAAATACAACAAAAAAAAAACAAACAAAAACCTCACCATCAATAACAACAAAACCAACCCAAGACAACTGTAAACTGGATTTATTCCAGTTACTCAGAAATTACTTGATCTAATCGTATTCTCCCCAATCTTAAAATAAATGTACTATGAGTTTACATAATTTTTATGTTGGGAAAAACAGTAGTTCTTACAGATGGCTTTTTTTAAATGACAGTTTCGTTATCTGTAAGATAATAAATTTATCATTTATACATATTTGTATTCCCTGAATTGATTAATGCTTTAATTAAGTGTAACCACATAAAAATCCCGGAGTTCCCTCTCCCGTTCATGTTTCTGGTGTTGCAGCTTCCTCCTTAACTACGACTGGTTATCCTTAAAACATCACACTTGGAACCTGAGGAAATGAGAAAGCCCTCAAGATTTTGGTTTTTTTTTTTTTTTTTCTATTTCATCTTCTTGCCTGTTGAAATAAGATCGGCGGGGCTGCGTCCCCAACACCCCAGCCGCTTGGCTAGCTCATGCCCGAAATAACAACACACAAACTGTATTCATTTAAGAACTGCTTGGCCCATGAACTCTAGCCCTTACAGGCTAATTCTCGCACCTGGACTAGCCCATTTCTAATGATGTGTGTAAGCACCCCAAGGTGCGCTTACCGGGAAGATTCTAGCCTATGTCCATCTTCATCGCGTGTGCCTCAGAGAGCAGAGCTATCGCGTCTACCCGGGAGAGCTGAGCATGGCGTCTCTGCTGAGGAGGAGCTGTCGGCTCTCTCTCCCCGGAAGCAGAGCAGAGTCTGACCTCACTTCCTCTTCCGCCCAGAATTCTATTCTGTTTACTCCTCCCATCTATGTTCCAGCCATGAGGCCAAGCAGCTGGTTTATTATAACTTAACCAATGAAATCAACAGATTGATATATGACACTCCCACATCACTTGCCAAGCTCTCATTTAACTTAAAACCAATGCCAGGTTCTCCCCCAGGGTGTCCCCATTCTCCTTCCAGGTCTTCTCTGTCATGGTCCACATGAACCTTGGGCAATAGGATCAGTGACGGACACGTCCACCCTTGAGCAGTGTGTCTCGATTGCTCATTTGCACCACCAGCTCATCTCCCTGTGGCAGTCTGCTCACAGTGGACTGGGTAGTGCTAAGTGACTACGGCATCAAGACACACATATTCTGGATCTGTAATCCACACACAACTGCTCTGTCGGTCGATGGAAATGGGTGTGTGTTTGGGGGATTTGCATTATAGCTGCTTCTTTGGTTTCATTGCTTGAAAATAAAATCAAATGCCAATTTTTTTTTAAAATGTGAACACCACAAAGAAGGCAACAGTGTGAGTACACAGAGAAAAGAAGGGATAGCAAACTCACAGATTGCCCTGAAAGTGATACTCGGTTATGCAGATGTCATCAGAAGGTGCAGACAAGGTCTCTCGGTAGGGTTACCCTATTATATTCTGTTTAAACAGAGGACTTTCTCTCGCTGAAGAGCATCTGTCTCCCATCTCAGCCATATCTAATTTCTGGGGTTAGTGATCCTGTCAGAGCTCAGGCAACTTAGAGAGTGAAGGAGACAAAGAATAAGAATGTAATATATTTTTGCTTTAGGGTCAGATAGTTTATTTGGTAACTGATATTATTTAAATATCAAAGTATTTTAACTTTGAAAATCTGCGTTTCTATAACTACTCCCTTTTCAATCCTGGTGTCATTAATGAGGACTTTTTGAGCCACAGAAAAGTGTGAATCAGAGACTGTTTCCGGGTGTGTTGTGCTTGGCTGAACTACTGGGGCATAGTGCAGAGTGATTGTGAAAAATCAAACATTTCTTTTAATAAATTTACCCTCTACCCTGGATGGTTGTTCCCGTTAAGCCAAAAATCTGACTCAAAAGAATTTTAGAAAGAGAAAATAAAAATACAATGTGAATTTAAAGTTAAGCATTCTGTCTCTTTGCAGTATAAAATGATCTTACAACATTGAACCTTGCAGAAGCCCAGATGTTAGAACTCCAGGAGTTACACAGTATTGTCAACAAGCCCTCCTTATAAAATCTGCCCTTCTGGTTTCTTCTTTAATGATAAAATAAACACTACTTTGATTCCAGGAATTCAATCATTTATTTTCTAGACCAATAATAAAAACGCTCAACTTACTCTTTCTAAGATTCAGGCTTTTTGTTTTGTTTTGTTGCTTGTCATTGAGTTTTTTTCCCCTATTATTCAAATCCTGATTGCCCCATCAGTTGACTGATCACAAGGACATCCCTAAGGGCAGCCTGGGATGGGGAGTGGCACCTGCTAGGGCCAGTGAGCATACTCAGTGTGAGGTAGTTTTGGGAATGGAGGTGCAGGTGACAGTGAAGTACGGGACAGAGGGAGATGAAAGGGAGAGTGAGCCCTGCCTGTGGTGGTCTGGTGATCTGGAAAAGCAAGGCTGGTCTGGCCTTCCCAGTTGGAAGATAGGAAAGGAAAGACAGTGCAGAATCAGGTTGGGCATTTATGGACCACAATACTCACCAGGAAGCAGAGAGATGCCTTTGTGGTTTTGTTCAGATAGTCTGGGGCCTGCGTATTTTAAAAGTCGATGTAGGACACAGCAGCCAATATCTAGGGATCCTGTTGCGGTTTTGTTAGCATCTCAGTGACCAGCAAGTGATTTCATGTGATTTAAGTTGTATTTGTTTCCAAACAGCTTAGTTCCTTCCATTGCTAATTGGGTGGCACGGAAGCCCCTTTAGAAGGTGCAGTTTTGAAAGGTTAAATCTCTTTAGCAATGAACATAGATTGAAAACCAGTTAAAAGCCCCTGAGAACAAATGAGTCTTAAATCGGGCACGAAACAAAGGGAAGGTGGGGCCCATCCCCTAATGTCAATAGGCAGAAAGCCCCACGTGCACAATGGGCTTGGGAGCGACCACCCAAGGTGATTTCAGTCAATTCTGGAGGCTGACAGAGACCTGGAGCCTGCTACTTGGTTAGGCCAGCCACCCAGAGTCCTATCAGGATGGTTAGGAAATTGTCTCGTCCCATGCTACATTTTATCCACAGACATTTTTTTTTTCCTGCCAAGCACAACAAAAATATCAATAGGTCTGCTTGCTGGCTGCTGTGGCCAGCTGTCACACTCTTGGAGAAACCGAAGGCTATTAATGAAACTGATGAACACTAACTAGACTGGAGTCAATTGAATTACACAAATATACAACCCCTGTGTCCTCACCACAAGGCTGCCACCCACATAGCTTTATTGTCCGTAGCATACAGGTCTCTCTTGATGCAGAGTTTTTAATTGTAATCCACAAATATATAGTATGTAACTCATGAGCACCAGGTGTTGAGTTAGCACTAAGACCCACCTTGTCAAGCTTAAGGAACAGTACACCCTAGGCCATCAGAGTTTGCTTTTCAAAACCCGCCACATTTTGGAATCACGTGGACGGACTAGATCTAGGTTTAATCTCTGGGCCACACAATGCTGCCTGCCACAAGTTGCACAACTGCTTTACACCGGTTTCTCCACCTCTGAGCTAGAAGAAACAATTCCCACAATTTCTTTACACCAGCTTCTCTACATCCAAACTAGAAGTGGCCGTTCACACAGGTGCTCTGATCGTCACTGAGGTATTAAGGTGCCAGGCACAGTGCTTCCCCACGTTCATAAGCACTCTTTTTTTTTTTATAGCAATTATTGTTATGATACTAATGGCTTTGAAGAAGTGGGGTATCTGAGGAGAGATTGAGGTTTACCCTCATGTTGTCCTGTGTTTAGTTTCATCAGTCCCAGAACTGAAAAGAATTTTAGCTTAGCCCCACCTTTCCAGAAGAAGAACACACACACACACACACACACACACACACACACACACACACTGCGGGCACGGGGGGGGGGGGTGACGGATAA
>NW_026067913.1:5531105-5617308 GCF_014885135.2 Alexandromys fortis | reverse complement strand
GAGAGAGAGAGAGAGAGAGAGAGAGAGAGAGAGAGAGAGAGAGAGAGAGAGAGAGAGAGAGTGACTTGAATGTGGGTGATTTGGCCAATATCTCAAGAGCCAAACTGGGAGTTCAGATTTCCTTAACTTATGACTCTTTGTACCTAAGCATCCCCTACATTATGAGTCCAGAAGCAGTTTTTCTTCTTCTCCTAACAGAATAAGAGAAAGAAATGCTGCCTCTGGAAAAGACTTCCCAAACCTAGAAATGTCGCCCACACCCTCCGTCTTCAGGCGCTCAGCTCTAGGCCCCCTTGCTCCTCATCCAGCCAGCTGAGAACTCCACACTTAGACAAGAGGAAGGACCGGAGCTCTGATGTTTCCGTTTTTGCGTACCTCTGCAGCCAAATCACGTTTCTCCCCCCATCTCTCTGTTTCAGGGTGTGTGTTGCCAAGTCCTCTCCCTTTCACACATAAGGAACTCTATGCAAGAACAGACTCAGGTGAACTAGAAATAAGTGTGTTTGTCTAGAAAGGAACATAAGCAGATCGATACTGATTGCTTTAGAAAAGCAAAGGGAACTACAGTAAGGTTAAAGGGGTTCCGGGGAAGGAACATCTTTTCCCACTAAAGACACTTAAGAAGCAGAGGCTGGGTCTGCTCACACCACTTTTCCTGGAAGACATGCACATGAGCTGGGAAGAGGAATTTTTTTTTCTTTCTTCCTCTGTGCCTCTCCTCCAGAGTCTGGAGTGTCAGCTCTGCAGTGAGCAGTGAGCTCCCTGCCAGACTGCCCTTAAAACCCAGACACACATTCTACCCCACTCTTACGGTCAAAAGCATTTTCCTTTTAGCTGCTCCTTGAATATTTCAAACGTGTTCATTCCCCTTCCTTACTAGATCGTGAGCCTCTTCAGACCCCTGCCCTGCACATCTCTTATAGTCTCCCCCAAAATAGTTGTTCTCTATTTTTTGAGAGGGGGATCTCTAGTACAAAAATTAGCCACTGACTGTAAGACCAAAGGATTATGTTAGATGCTGAAACATTGCTTCATAAAGAACCATAGTAGGTTGTTGCTCCCGTGTTTCTCATTGGGTGGGAATAGGAGTGTGACTTCATTTCCCACCCAACAGAACAGGATAAAACCACTTCCTGCTTGAGGTGTGGAATGCCACAGGCAAGATTAGAGAGAGAGAGCACCCGTGCCTCTCAGAGACCAATAGGGTTTTGCCATTTGTACTCAAAAGTTCTCACCCCTTGAACTGAGCAAGACACAATAGACGATAACAGCTGATTCAGAATAGTTAACAGTCTAGGGTATAAATATGTAAACATGGGTAAGTATGTATTTAGACAATTTAAAAGTGTGTCTCATTTACCCAATTATAAACAGCTGTCTGAGAGCAATTACGATTTATCATGTAAATGCTTATTTGCATAATTCAAAATATGAATATTATTTGCTTGATAAAGACTGTAAATAAATGGCGAACTTTCTCATGCTTAGAGTTTTATGTTGTTTCTGGGGAACAGAAAAAGGAGCATTTTGTTGAAAACGATAGCTAATTTTAGCAATTCTAGGAGGTCTAAATAATCACTAATTTAATGGGAAAGGGACAAAAGTTTTAAAATAAGGGTAGCTGACTGAGAAGTAGCAGAACAGGTCATATTCCTCTATTAGTGCCCTCAGGAAATTTCCTATACAAGGATGGTGAATTGCCTTACAGTTATTTGCACTGAGTGTAAGTCTTTAACAATAAAATTTTTTAGGATAATAAGAATTTTTTTTTATTCTGTAACTTAATAGACCATTTCCCAATAATATCTCATTCTTGGAAAGAGTCACTACTGAGTAAGTTTATTTCTAAACATACTGAGGAATGTTTTTTATTTAAAACATACAACTATTGAGGCCGGAATGGTGGCACACCCTTAATTCTAGCACTTTGGAGGCAGAGGCAGGTGAATCTTTGTAAGTTTGAGGCCAGATTGGTCTACATAGCTAGCTTCAGACCAGTCAGGGTTACATAGTGAGACCCCACCATCCCTGCTCAAAAAAATATATATATAATTATTCTACTTTTACAAAAACAAGTAATAAAATGTGAACATCAAATTTTAGTGGTTTTAGGGGTCGAGGAGATGCTTCAGCAGTAAGAGCTTACCTGATGACCTAAATTGGATCTCTGCAGCCCGAACTTATGTAAAAAGCTGGATGCATCCCAGAATTCCTGTGAGGAACTATAAGGAGGATCAGCTGGAAACTTTGGGCCAGCTAGCCTCAGGAACAAGAGAGAGCTGCCTCAACAGGTGAAATGTAAGGACCTCCTCCTGAAAGCTGATGTCCACACGCATATGCACCCTACCAATAAACAAACTGACAAACAAAATAAACAGATAGATAAATATAAACAAACAAATAAATACACACATACTTTTAGAGTTTTCAGTGGCTTTCAACAATACAAATTGATTCTCTTGCAGCTCAGGGGGTGAGAAGTGTGGAATCAAGCTGTGGGCAGGGCCAGGTTTGGTGATGGTTACTTTTTAATCCCAGCTCCCTGGAAGCAGAGGCAGGTAGATATTTGAGCTTTTTTGAGACCAGCCTGGTCTATACAATGTATTTCTGGTCTGTTGTGGCTATGTAATGAAGCCTTATCCCAGAAATATGAGCATGGCTTTGCATCCATTACAGCCTGCAGGAAAAGCATCTTTTCTGTCCCTTCCCTATTCTAGTTCTTGCTGGCAGTTCTTGGTGTTCTTTATCATGTAGATGAATTTTATGCTTCCGGTCTCTGTCTTCATTGCCCCATGTCCTCCTTCCATCTACAGCTGTCCCCACCTCCCTCCTCCTCTTCTCTTCGCAGTGCTGAGAGACACCATATAGCTGCCGAAGGAGACAGATGCTGGAACTTTACCGGGTAACCCACAGCCTTGTGATGATACACAGGTGAATAGAAATGGGTTAATTTAAGATGTAAGAGTTAGTTAATAAGAATCCTAAGCTAATAGGTCAAGCAGTGTTTTAATTAATATAGTTTCTGTGTGATTACTTCGGGTCTGTGCAACTGAAAAATGAACGAGCAGTCTCTGCCTACAAAACCCAGGGCCTTATGCATTCTAGGTAAATTCTCCTTTATTTCTTCTGTCTTTCTTTTCATTCTTTCTTTATTTCCTTCCTTGTGAGTGTGGGTGTGTACACAAGTGTGTTGCGATATGGAGACTATAGGACAACTTGCAGTAGTCTGTCTCCTATCGTGTGCATTTAACTGAACTACAACCCCAGCCCCAGCTCTTTCCTCTTTTTGGGAAAATCAGTCATTATACTTAGTACTCTAATTCAGTGTGACTTCACCTTAAGTAACTACAACTACAAAGACAGCATTAGTCTGCTTTCTGTTAGTATGAGAGGCTGAGACAATTTATAAAGAAAGCAAACCTCTCTTGGCTCACTGTTTTGGAAGCCTCTTTCTATAGTCAGTTGACTTCATTGCTTTAAGGATGGAGGCGAGGCAACTGAGTAGATAACTTTACATCATGGCTTGAAGACAAAGAGAGAGAGAAGAAGAAGAATGGACTGAGCTGTCACTATGTTTTTTTCAAAGACAAGCCTCAAATGAATTGACCCCTCTACCCTGGCTTTATCTTACATTATTTATTGGATGGTGTATTTGTTACTTTTTTTATTGATGTGCATTTATTTATTTATTTGTTTGTTTGTTTGTTTTGGTTGGTTGGTTTCTTTTGCCTTCTTGTTCTGGATGGCGAGAATCGATAATGGTGGAGAAGGCATCTCACTCTGGCAGGAGCAGGAAGAGGGGAGATAATGCTTTGTTGGCATACAGAAAGCAGAGAGAAACAGGAAGCAGGGCAAGGCTACATTCACAAAGCCCAGCCCCAGTGACATACTTCCTCCAGAAAAACCACGTCTGCTACAGATTCCATAGCCTCCCTCCACAGCACCACCAACCTGGGACCAAGAGTTCAAATTCATGAGCCCGTGAGGTACATTAAGAAATGCCCACTAGACACAGAGTACGTAAGACAGGCAGGAAGAGAGGTAAAAGCCATGAGCCACATGACAGCACACAGACTAGTAGGAATGGCTTAATGTAAGTTATAAGAGCTAATGGGCGCCAGGAGGTGGTGGCGCGCGCCTTTAATTCCAGAACTTGGGAGGCAGAGGCAGGTGGATCTCTGTGAGTTCAAGGCCAGCCTGGTTGATAAAAGCTAGTTCCAGGACATCTAGGGCTATAACACAGAAAAACCCTGTCGAAAGAAAGAAAGAAAGAAAGAAAGAAAGAAAGAAAGAAAGAGGAAAGGAAAGAAAAGGAAAGGAAAGAAAAGAAAAGAAATACCCAGTGGGACAAGTCTAAGCTATAGGCAAAGCTTTCATAATTAACAAAAAGTCTCTGTGTCATCATTTGGAGGCTGATATCTTAGAGCTCTGGCATCTCCAACATCTTAGGGTTTCTCTTCATCACATTCGGGTTTTACCTTTATGGATTGACACAGTGGCCTTCCAGGGCCTCCTTGTGGGCACCCCAACTCTGTCACACATTGCTTGGCCTAAGTGGCTTTCTGAAATCATGAGGAGAAATCTACAACCATCTAAATCTTGCATCTTGTCTTGCCTCCAAATCCAATACCACATGGACAGTTTGGCTGTCAGGTCCCTTAGACCACACTGACAGCATCTCTCTACAGTACCTCTCTAGGAGATGAACACCTCGGCTCTTTTCCTTCACTAATTGGAGCTTTAGCTGGGTGGGTTTTTGTCCTGAAGGGAGCTTATCTATCTTTTCAAAGCAGAGTAGGAGATTTTCTTTCCTTTTTAAAATGGTTTTTATTGGGCTAACATTTTCCTCCACTCCCCTTCCTTCCTTCCCGTCCCCTTCTACTCTCTCCCATGCCCCCATGCTCCAAATTTACTCAGGAGATTTTGTCTTTTTCTCCTTCCTGTGTATATCCATATATGTGTCTCTTAGGGTCCTCTTTGCTGTCTAGGTTGTCTGGAGTTGTGTACTCTAGGTTGTTTTTTTTTATTTTCTTTATGTCTAGAAGCCACTTATGAGTAAGTATATATTTTATATGTCTTTTGGGATCTAGGTTACCACACTCAATATGTTTTTTTCTCAATTCATCCATTTGCATGCCAAATTCAAGATGTCTTTTTTAGTGCTGTATAGTAGTCCATTATATAAATGTACCACATTTTTTTTTAATCCATTCTTCAGTTGATGGGCATCTAGGTTGTTTCCAGGTTCTGGCTATTGCAAATAATGGTTCTATGAACATAATTGAGCACACATCCTTGAGGTATGATTGAGTATTCTTTGGGGATATACCTAACAGCGGTATTCCTGGGTCTTGAGGTAAATTGATTCCTAATTTTCTGAAAAATTGCCTTACTAATTTCCAAAGTAGCTGTACAAATTTTTACTCCCACCAGCAATTTAGAAGTGTTACCTTTGCCCCAGTCCTCTCCAGCATAAGTTGTTATCAGTGTTTTTGATCTTGGCCATTCTGACAGCTGTAAGAATCTCAGAGTTGTTTTAATTTGCATTTCTCTGATGGCTAAGGATGTTGAGCATTTCCTTAAATGTCTTTCAGCCATTTGAGACTTATCTGTTGAAAGTTCTCTGTTTATGTCTGTACCCCATTTTTAAAACTGGGTTATTTTTCTACTGATGTCAAGTTTCTTGAGTTCTCTGTATATTTTGGAGATCAGTTCTCTGTCCGATGTGGGGTTGGTGAAGATCTTTGTCTCATAGTTGGGGGATTTTCCTAGTGCTAATCTCAACAATCACAGCATCTCTTTCGGCACACACCTTGACAGCAACATTCACCTTCCCAATTTTCTTTTCCTCTCCCAGATGTTCATTTTCTATTTCTTTTTGTCCTGCTTGCTCATAATCATTGCAGACCTATATAAAACAACCAGCAACTACCATTCCACAGACCAGTGCAATCCTGTCTTGAACAAATTTGATCATTACTTTTTAATTCATCCTCACTTAAGTTCTCAGGACATGGCCAGAAAATGCCCAAAGTCTTTGCTTAAACGTCATACAAATGGCCTTTAGCATAGACTTAGAGTCCTCATTCCCCCTGAAACTTTATGAGCTGGGTCTTCATTGTCTGCATTACCCTCAGCTCTCTTGTCTTCCAGGCTTTTACTAGGATAGACCACCAATATCTGTTTTCAGCATTCAACCACATTTTTAGTCTAAAATTCCAAAGTATTCGACATTCTCCACAAAATACATGATCAATTTTTTTTTTTTTGAGCAGCGTCCTCACTCTCCTGGTCTCAGTGTCTGTTAGCCGCTTTTCTGCTGCTGTGATATGTAATTCAACCTGCAGAAGAAAGAATTTATGTAGGCATATGTTTCCAGAGGTATCATGAGTCCATCATGGTGGGGAAACCATGGCATGCCAGCAGGAAGCTGAGAGATCACATGTTACCTGCGTATAGGGTGTTGAAATAGGAGCGGCGGCGGGGCTGCGTCCCCAACACCCCGGCCGCTTAGCTAGCTCATGCCCGAAATAACAACACACAAACTGTATTCATTTAAAGAACTGCTTTGCCCATGAACTCTAGACCTTACAGGCTAATTCTCGCACCTGGACTGGCCCATTTCTAATAATGTGTGTAAGCACCCCAAGGTGCGCTTACCGGGAAGATTCTAGCCTCCGTCCATGCTGGTGTCTCTGCTCCAGAGAGCTGTCGAGTCTCTGGGAGCAGAGCAGAGTCTGACCTCACTTCCTCTTCCGCCCAGAATTCTATTCTGTTTACTCCTCCCATCTATGTTCTAAGCTGAGGCCAAGCAGTTGGTTTATTATAACTTAACCAATGAAATCAACAGATTGATATATGACACTCCCACATCAATAGGGAGCAGAGCAAACAAGAAGAGACGATGAGCCTTCAAATCCCCCCTCCTTTCCCCATACATCCCCCAGGAAGGCTGCATCTATTAAAGGTTCCATAACCCCCCAAACAGTACCACCAACTGGGGACCAAGTGTTCAGATTACAATAATTGCCCTTCTCCCAAGAGTAATGTGCATATTATATGACTTTAACATTATAGAGAAAATATAATATTTTCTAAAAAAATAGAGAATTCATGGCATATACTATATAATTCGTATGTATTACATAATTATATGACATAGTCTATGAATATGTATTATGCTTCCACTATGTGAAAGTATCATGGCAAGAACTCTATTAACCAGACTGTGCATTTAACCAGAATGCCTTATTATGCTACTATTTTTCATATGCCAGGTTTCATGATCTTTCCTTGATACCAGTGTTTCACAAGGACCTTCTTGTTATCTTTGTAACACTGATTGTGGAAGAATTTTCCAAGTGGACGTATTGTCTCTCCGCAGCTCTTTATTGCATTCCAGGACTAGCAGGTGCCTCTTTTAGGCCATTCTTTCCACGCGTCTGCAAAGGAATAACTTTATACCAAGTGTTTAAGATTATTTATTCATGACTATTATTTCACATGAGTACATGGCGTGTGTGTGGGAGCCATGTGCATTGTCACAGCACGCATGAGGTCAGCAGACAACTTTGTGTGACTGGCTCTCTCTACCTTTACACAGGTTCTAAGGGTTGAACTTGGGTTCCAGGCTTTTATAAGAATAGTCTTTACCCCCTTATCCATCTCATTGGCTCTACACCAAGGATTTTGATAGACACTTTATAAGAGAAAGCTATATCCCCGTTTTATAGATGAGAAGGACTGAAACTCCTGTAGGACTTGTGGAAAGCCAATAGAAAAAACCAACCATCTGGTGGCTGGCTCCATGCTCTCACTTCCTAGTTTTCTAATAGTCTCAGTGTGGTCCAGCAATACTTTCTCTCTCTCTCTCTCTCTCTCTCTCTCTCTCTCTCTCTCTCTCTCTCTCTCTCTGTGTGTGTGTGTGTGTGTGTGTGATGCTTCAGCTCTGCTGGTTTGACATCTTGTCCCATCTCTGTTAAATGTCTTCTTGCCCAGGGAAGGAATATCAGTTAAGAACTTGGAGACTTGTATTGATCAGGAGAGTGCAGACGGGGTCCTTTCCTAAGAGACCTTTGTAGATGGGATCCCCCAGAAAACCAAGGCAAAAAAAAAATCAGGGCCCCATAGTGGTTCTAAGAAGAGAATGCAAACACCAGAGGCTGAGAACAGACCCAGGAACTGGCCACAGACTTTCCCAAAAAAGCAAGATAGGGAGGTGCCTGCCCTGCACCTGTGAATCAGGGTCTCTTCTGGGCATCAAAGATTATGGAGCCTCAAGTTTGTCTTTGTACATGGTGGGGTGAGGGGTGGAGAGGAGCAGAGCACCAGGTGCCGCTGACACCAGATCCAAAGAGTGCAGCCTGATCTCCAGAGGCACAGGCAGCTCCTGAGTGGTAGGGACTCCTGCTATGTCCCCAGAGTATGCAGATGTAAGGTAGAAGACATTGGTCTACACAGAGGGTTGCCTTGGTGCCAGCTGCAATACTCTGCTGGGTTATGTAGACCTTGAAACGCCCACTTAACTTTACATTGAATTTCTATAAAAATACTTTGAATGCAACCTACTTCTCTCTCTCTCTCTCTCTCTCTCTCTCTCTCTCTCTCTCTCTCACACACACACACACACACACACACTACACACTCTAAACAAACAAATGTAATAAAATAAGAAAACTCACCCAGCTCATCAACACAAGTGCTTAGGAAACTGCGTGGTTTCTTAAGAAATCCAAAGATATCAGATCTCCCGATCGGTCATCATCATCACGATCATCATCCTCACCATCAGTCGCAGCAGCGGCGACGGCACCATCATAGGGACATGGTAGGAGCCACGGTCAGTTCAACCCATAAAGATCCTTACCTGGAAATCTCTAAATGTGTTTGGAGTTCTAGGGTTAACTGTCTAGAGGGAAGAGGCTGAACCCATAATCTCCTCAAATTCCTTCCAGCTCTGAGAAAATTCCCACTTGAAAGCAAACAAACTCAGTTTCAATCTTGGGCACACAGCCTTAAATAACAGAACCCTTTCCCTTTAACGTTAGGTCAATAACCAAAGATAGATGTCTTCTTGTTCTCTGGAATTTCTAATGGTCAACAGTCATACCCTAAGAGTAATTCCTTTAATAATATTAATCTTTTTATTTAGGAGTAAATGTATCAGTTGTATTTAGACAAAATACTCTCCCAGGGCTGACATATAGTGGCTAAAAGCACTTGCTGCCAAGTTTAACAACCTAAATTAGTTACCAAGGCACATATAGGTGAAGGAGGTAACCTTTCACAAGCTGTCCTCTGTCCTACAAACACACACACAGATGCATGCACACACACACACAGGTCTGCATGCATGCTAAATAAATGTAATAAAAAAAAGACCTCTAGTCAAAAGCAAACAAACACACAAGCGCCAAAATAAAAATAAAAAAGCCTGAGAATTTCTACCTAGTTAGGGTTATTTTACTAGAAGTAAATTTTTGCCAAACCGATTTTGTCCAATAACAGTCCATCTATTAAATTTTGTCTCCTTTTTCTTTTAAGTTCAAACAAATCCGTGGGAAGACAGCCATGGCTCTGCAGCTGCCATCCCAACTTCCCCATCTAGGTTCACATCCTGCTAACTGGTTGGGAGAAGTCAGCCTGGATGCTGTTCCCTGCCTCCCCACCCCCGTCTCTCTGTTTCAGTCTGTCTTTGCCCCTCCCACACACCAGCTATGCCCAGGGAAGGCAAATTTGTCTCTGGAGACATACTCCTTTTCTCTCGGGGCAGAGGGGCTGGGAGATAAGGGCGAACGCCAGAGAAATGGAACAGCAGGCTACGCTGCTTAGCTCGTATCGCTTTTTCTCATCTAATTATAATGGGTACCCTCTTTTTCCCTTGAGTGCTCTGATTGGGCAAATCTATAAAATAATATAAATAATAAATTAGCCACCCACTCAAGGAAATGTATTTATTTCCACATAAAGTGAGAAAGCTATATTTAGTGACCATAGCTTTGACTTCTCTATAGATGAGACAGGAAAATGAGTCTCTCATCAGCTTGCTATGAGGAGGAAGGAAATGATTGAAGAGAGGCCTAGTGACCAATGCCCCGAAAGCCAGCTACAAGTGCCCCAGGAGGTGGTTCTGCATACATCAGCCTTTGGTCACCCCAAGACCAGTCCTTTGCGTGTTTGAGGAAAGGTCATAACCTTTGGGCAGAGCCCTAGTCGGGATGATGATTCGAGCTAGGCTGAGTCTTGTCAAGACTCAATGGATAGAAATGAGACAGCAGTTTGGGGGAAACGCCCTAAGAAGTATTACAAAGCCTGTTGGTGAGTATGGGCATAGGTTGGCATTAAGTTCTTGCAATCTAACAAAATATACCAAAGACCTAGGGATGCAAATATGTTTTGACCCACTTCCCTGCTCAAAACTTTTTCCTCAAGGAAAACACAGAACTACATAAAATAAATGCATAGATTTAATTGCAGCTTACTTAAGAGAATAGGGAAATGGGAGCAAGCTAAAATATCCAGGGTTAGAGCTTGCTGGAAATAACATCTACCATCAAGTTAGAGACTAGAGACAGCTATTTATGTCATGTTTATGAAGAATGTATAATGACTCAGTAGAAGGTTAAAATATCATGATAAACAATATCCCAGGATATAAAATTCTAGAAACAACACAATTTGGATAATTTGTAAAAGAATGAATGAACGAAAACTAGATGGCCGTATATTAAAATGTCAAATGTGATCATCTCTAGTGAGTATATGTCAAATATGATCTCTAATTAGTGATATTGCCTAAGTTTTTCTTTGTAAGTTTCTTTACTTTCCAAATTTTATACATTGAAAACATATTACTTTAATGTCTAGGGGAAATTATTTCAATAATACTATATGAGCTATAACATGCTATAAACTAATAAAGTTGAAAAGTGTAATTTCTTAATTAAATGAAAAATGTACCCTTTTGTAAACTATAAGTGAAGTTAAATACATATCATTAAAAAGAATTATAGGTAGAAACTGAATGGCTTCATCAGGGAGAAAATAGCTTATTAAGTGTCAGAAATGTTGTTATATTTTGTCTGTGATTACACAGCCAAGAGCCATTTAACCCCTTTTTGGCTGTTTCCTTGTTTGATGATCTTCAAGCTTCCTCCTGACTTCTAATGGTTGGTGTAGCCCCTCTTTGTCTCCACTGCATAAAAATCCACGTCTGCGGGCCAGCGGGTGCCCAGTGTGAATTCGGGGAAGCCTCCGCGTCAGCAGAAGTTACTGTGTAATTCCCGAGGTTAGAATTGGTGCGACTGTGGGCATCAGGGAGAACCAGTGACGTGAGTATGATGGACAAAGAATGGTGGGGCAAAGCGGGGCGCTGGGAGGAGGGCAGATGGGTGGAGAGGTAGAGTCATGTTCTGACAGCATCAGCGAGCCACATGGCAGGCAGTCGGTGGTCAGGGCTTGATTGATCAATGGTGAGAGGCTGGTTGACAACTCACCAAAGGAAGAGCAGGGGATGACCTTTCACCCCCAGACTCCCGGCAAAAATTCCTCTCCGAGACTCGTCTTAGCTGCCTGTGGTGTCAGATGAATGACCCAAGACAAGGTTCCCTTCAGGACCTGGCGGAAGTGAACGTTTCTTTTTTGACTTGTGGTTATAAAACTAGTGAAAGACGTGATTTTTAACCACCACCAACAGCAAAAATGAAGTTTGGGGCCAGCATGTGAAAGAAGACAAGAGAGGAGAATCGTGAATTAAAAGATCCCGGGGTCCTAGTCTTGGCTTTGCTGAGGGCTTGCTGGGTGGCCTGAAGCCATGCACCTCTTTGAGCTTCATTCTCCTCCCAGGGAAATGGAGAAAACCCTTCCTATTCCCATCTCAAACAGAGAGGGCACGAAGCAACACAGGTGCCACAGGAAACCCGGTGCCAAACCCACAGTCTGCTTCTCCCACCTTCAGAGCCCAGCTGAACCTAGTGATGGGGTTGGTGTGGAGGGGCGAGTGGGGGAAACAGAGACAAAGAAAGAGAGAGGTCGACTTTCTCTCGTATACCCCCCAAATACAGATGTTGAGCTATGACAACCTTGTAACCCACACTAAATGCCAAACTCTCTAAAGGTTGTGAGTCAAGCAGTTGAATTACGAGGAAAACGGTTGAATCTTTAGAATACCCAGCTTGTTTTATCCTGTGGAGGAAACAGGAACATGAATCTCCTCAGCCTTCATTTAGCCAGCCATTACTCACCGGTGTGCCTCATTCCGCCAGAAAAGGCTTCCTGCTTAGTGTTTTAAATTCTGAAGTGTAGTGACACTTGTTTAATGTCCAGGGCAGAGGCTGTCTCCTGCTCTCCTTCTATTTGTAGAAGGGCTAAAGAGGGGCTCAACTTCGTGCTTTACTTAAATCCCTGGGCATCTTTCCTGTCTCTCCTAGCACGTCCGTTTAGCTGTGTCTGTTTGTAAACTCCGCCTGACACGAGAGCCAATAGGCAATCACTTTATGGGAGATAGTTGCGGAGGGGGATTTCTATCTATAGATGTAATGAATCTAATCCCGAAGGCTCTGGATTCTCAGTAATTCTGTGCCAGGTTACTCTCCATGGTGACTGATGGCTTGAAGACCTCTGTCAGTCACTCGTGGGAGGTGGCGAGTGCTCAAGTATTGATGATGGTCAGGCCCCTTTAATCCAATCCTTTGTCAGGAGGCCTCCTTCCTTAGAGCCAAGCATGGATGAATCTCAAAAGAAGCTTTCCATTTAAAAAAAAAAAAAACTGGTTTCAAAGGAACTTTACTTTTAGGTGTGTACTGCTCACCGTCTCGTAGGAAACAGTTCTAGAGAGACTTCACGCTGCCGGTTATTTGGCTGAGGGGAGTGGAATCTCAGGAGAGGTTTAGGAGGTTAAATTCCATATTCAGCTATGCTTATATACAGTGCCTCTTGTCTGAGTGAAAAGTAGTAGGCTGTGTTGACCTCATGATTACTTTTCAAAGACCTTTTGTTTTTGCTTGTTTGGTTGTTGTTGTTTCGAGACAGGGTTACTCTGTGTAGTCCTGGCTGTCCTGGAACTCACAGACCTGCCAGCCTCGGCCTCCAGAGTTGGGATTAAAGGCGTGTGCCACCACCACCCGGAATAAAGGAAGATCTTATATTTTAAGAATAATGTATTTAATTCTTTTAGAATTTAATTCAATGTGTTTTGGTGATACTTACCTTCTTTCTTCAATTCCTTCTAAATCCTTTTCCACCTATCTATCTATCTATCTATCATCTATCTATCTATCTATCTATCTATTATCTATCTATCATCTATCTATCTATCTATCTATCTATCTATCTATCTATCTATCATCTATTTATCATCTATCATCTATCTATCTATCTATCATCTATCTATCTATCTATCTATCTATCTATCTATCTATCTATCATCTATTTATCATCTATCATCTATCTATCTATCTATCATCTATCTATCTATCTATCTATCTATCTATCTATCTATCTATCTATATTAAACTCATAAAAGTAGAGTTTGTATTGATCAACAACTCCTGGGCACGAGGCCTGATCTGGACAAAGCAGGTGTCACAACATTGAAGAAAATGACTTTCCTCCTCCCAGGAGTGATCACATATCAATATTGCTCAGCTAGGGGTGGGGTTATGTACACACACACTGGGACTCTGTCTGTCTCAAGCTTGTTCAGGTCATGGGCACGCCACCCCCATTTCTGTCAGTTCATATGTGCACATGATCTGTGGGTCCAGCAAACAGTGCGTTCTGGACCTACCATCACCCGTCCCTTTGCGATCTCACCCATCCTTCTTCTCCGTGGACCCCTGAGCCTGGAAAGAAGGCGTGTCGTGCGGACATCTCATTTAGGGTGGGTACCCTAATCTTCTAAAATTCACTCTGTCAGCATGACGAGAATTATGGGTTTTGTTGTGGCAGTTCCATCTATGTACATGTATTGTTCATTTTTAAAAATCATATTTACCCTCTACATATCCTGACATAGTCCTCTGTGGATCTCACAGATTCCCTTCTTCCTGTCCTTTCTCGACTTGGATTTCCCTCTTGAAAACCCTTTCTCTTCCTATGTCACCAAGTCAGAAACTAAATGTGTGATGTGCCACCCTCTATATTCCCCAACCTACAACACCCTTTCTTCCTTTTGGATTGGCCCCTTGTACCTGTTTAAAGCTAATACCATGGATATGTAGTGCATGGTTGGTGTAGGGCCGCCCCCTGCAGCACATGGTGATGGGGGTGGAGGGGCGGGGAGTAGAGTCATACAATGTGACTCTGGGGAGAGAGGGGAAGAGACAGAAATGGACTCAGGAAAATGCTAGGCAGCAGCCTAAAAATCAATGGAAATACTCTTCTCCCCAGATATGACCCTGCCAAATATACGACATGCCCGAGAGCAAACCCAGTTAAATAACAGTCATTGTCAGAGAATTGTAATGAAAATAATTATAGTATATGAGCAGCGGGCATCAAGCCCTGGTCATTAGCTTAGCTAAGGGAAAGTGATTTTAGTCCACTAAAGTCTAGAGGAGCCTCAGCTGAAGGATCAGGTGTCTTTGTGGGCTCATGCGAAAGCAAACAGAGGTCCTTTGTCGCCACCTAGAGTCCAAAGCCTGGAAGTATTGGCTGAGAAAATTTAATCTGGCTCGGTGTAGAAATTCCCCTGTCCAAGTTTAATTAAGGCACATTAAAAACACCAGTCTCAGGCTGAACCGGGCCAATCAGTCCTTTTTCACTGGGCATGAGTACGTGTTTGAACTCAAATATTCATAATGACTGAATGGTTTCAGGGTGGGAAAACATCGGTTGTCTCTAAACCTTGACTAAACGCGAGAAAGCACATGAAAAGAACGTTAGCGGAGACGCGAGAAAGCACTGAAAAGAATGTTCGCGGAGTGGGTGGGAAGATCTGAACCACCATCTGTCTGACGACCTTGAAAAATCATTTCAGTCCTCAAAATCCCCTCCTCTTATGTATAACACTAGAGGACAGAACTAATTTGACGTCAGTTTTCTAAGCCTTAAAAGTACGTGTTTCTTAAAATAATTCACACTATTTAAATCTAGACAGTAAACACACACACACACACACACACACACACACACACACACACACACACACACACACCCCACACTTGGCAAGTATGCAATAAATATTGGTAGCTTGCATTTGCGAATGTGGATTTCTTATTCAAGGACCTAGTTCTTTGCTGCCCCCTAGAGCCCATTCTGTAACCTGCAAGAATACCTTGTGAAAAAACGTCCCAAACAGGGAAATTTTCTTTTGGAGAACTTAGCTTCTCCCTGAAATTCTAGGGGCATTTCTTTTTCTTTCCTCCTCTTTTTTGAAACATATTATTCATTCTTTCCAGCTTGGTTTATACATAACTTCGGACACAATTCAACTCGACTCAACTTTTTATTCCAGTGCTCTACTCCCTTATCCCCACTCCGCCTCTTCCAGGTCATGGCTTTGCCTGTTGGAAGTTAAAACCCCTCCGTGTGTTTGGGAGAATTCTCCTCTCCGTGATGCGTCTTCTCTGGGGATGGTTATCTTCTCAACTCCCGGAGTCATAATTTATAAAATACAATCCCCAGCTGCTCTTCTTGTGTCCCAGGAAACGTGTGCACCAGCCTCGCACCGCAGGAGCTGCCGAAAGGATGCTCCACAGTCAACGGGTGTCTATTGAAGGACCATTTCTGCGGGTTCTTTGAGTTAGAATCAATCTTACGTTGTCTCAGATCTAAAGTCGGTGTGTTTTCTTTTAAACAATTTTATTGAGCTACGATTATATGTATTCATAAAGAACAATGTGATCATTTGATAATACAATGTGTAATGCTTAAATCAGGGTTAAATCAGGGTTATTCGCATTTTTAAGTTAGGCCAATCTTCTATCTTTTAACTATTTTGAGACATACAATAAAAAGCTACAAGTCATCTGGCTGGTGATGCTGCCTCTCTTCTTCCCCAAGTTCCCTCACTGCCCGGAAGTCTCACTAGACTTCTCCTGCCTAGCTATTGGCCATTCAACTTCTTATTACACCAACCCCAGCAACATATCTTTACACAGTACACACATAATACCACAACATTTCTCCCTTTTGTCTGAGTAAAAAAAGAAAGTTTTTACTCTGTTAGCAAACCTACACACATAAGGTCCCACCAGAGGAAACTGCACTGAAGCATGCTGAGAGGCTGGATCTTGTGCATGCCGGGCAAATATTGTTAGCACTGAGCTTCACCCTCATCACCTAGAGTTTTATTTTTATGGTAGAGCTGAATTTTAACCTATCTGTTGTTCTGGTTGGTAAGCAACACAGAAAAGATGGTTTAGAGAAAAGTAGAACACTACCTTCACCAGTTGTATTTTGTTAACACTGGCAAAATCTCCTTTAAGGTGAAAATATTACACTTTGGTTAGATTAGTGGTTCATTATAAATTCTAATACCTTATCAGTGTCTTAAGATTCTTAGAGGTCAGACTATGGTTCTTTCAGGGGTTGTTGCTCCAGAGGAGCTCCAAGACTCTTCCTACTTGATCTGGAGTCCATCTGGGGTTCAGACCTCTGCATGGTCTGAAGTCAGGTATACTGGGGACTCTACACTCTCTAGGCACTAGTGATCAGGAAATGAATGAAGCATTAGAGATGGATTTGTGGGGCTACAAATCTTCCCCACTGTTTGTAGTCATAGGAACTTTCAGGGGCTGGAGAGATGGCTCAGCAGTTAAGAGCACTCATTGCTCTTGCACAGGATGGGTTTCCATTCCCAGCATCCACATGGTGGCTCAAGCAATCACCCATAACTCCAGTGTCAGGGACTCCAATGCCTTCTTCTGACCTCTCTGAGCACTGCATGCATGCGGCAGTGCACATAAATACACTCATACACATAAGATAAATAATATAAAAGTTTTTTTAGTAGTCAGTGGTTAATTATGATATCATTAGTGTTTTGTTTTGTTTCTTTTAACTGTAAGATATTTAGCCATATGTGTGATTTTTTCTATTCACCCTATAGAAGCAGCAACTGGGTTAAGCTAACAACATAACATTTTCCTTTTTTTTTTTTTTTTTTTTTGCCAAGGCACAGCACCTTTAATCGCTGTGGAACAGAGGACAGGAGAAGACCTAGTCTGGTCTCAAGGACTGACTTTCAATGTCGGTCATATGTTCTGTAAAGCCCCAGTGCCGCCCTGTAACCTTGAGTCCTGCCTCCTTCTTCCCGACATGGTCAAAGGTCATCTTTTTTGCTACCCATTCAGACCACACAGTCTTGCACAGGGCGGACTGAAGGAGTCATCAGAGCACAATAGTCCAGAGTAGCTTCTACCACACAGAAGAAAAGTGTAGAATTGGTGCGTACCATCCTGCAATAGGCCCTGGAAACTTCTTCCACGTGCAATGAATGTAGGTTCATAACAGAGTAAAGCAAGGAGGCAGAGGGAGAGACAACTGTTAGTCATCATCACCCCAGCTGGCTTTTTTTCCAAATGCTCAGGCAGTCAAACTTTTCATATCTCTCAAATTTTCACAAACAATACAACCTCCCAAATTTATATTTATCCATGTATTGATTTTTTTTTACTTTCTTCTAAAAATTCTTTTTGCCCTAAAAATCCCCCTTTGGGTGGTGTGCAGCTCCTTTTATCAGAATGGTCTCACTGGGGCTGTCAGCTCTCTTGGTCCCTCCGTCACTTGTCCGTGACAATGGACTCTCTGATACCTATGCACGTTATTCAAAATCTGGGTGTCACTAAACAGATTCAGTGGGTATAAAAGAGAAAACAGAGGGCACAGAAAATTGGAAGGGAAAGTTGTAGGGTTTCGGGGAGGACCTGAAGTGGGGAGAGAATGAGGGTGTACTTGATTAAAACGCATCATATACACGTATAAATATTAAATAAAATATTTTCAATATACAATATGGCTGTGTCAGGTTTCCTTTGTTAATTTTCCTTTATCCATCTATCCCAGGACGTGTAATGTACTACTGCATAGTTCCACGGTTGTCAGCATTACTAAATGGCTTCCTAATACTCCTAGCATACATGAGGCCCGGGGTGTGATCTTGAGCACCACAAAAGAATACAGAAAACCAAACATAGTAAATCGCAGAGATGCTGTTGCAGTGGTCATGTTTGTAGTCCCATGTAAAACCACCCAGGAGGGTGAGACAGGAAATTGTAAATTTCAGCCCAACTTGGACTATATAACAGGATCCTGCCCACCAAATGATCAAGTTAGCAAATACTCCAGTGAGCGGAAAATGAAAGTCTCTGCGTGGTTCCCAATTACAGTGCCTTTTCTTCAGTGCAGTATATGGATCCTTTGCGACCATTTGCCAATGGGGAGCTGGCCTGGCAAGTGTCTCCTCTGGCTAAATTTGTTTTTCCTACTTTCCTTTCAGCTCCAAGTTTCCAGTCTACTACTTCTCTGTCGGCCTCTTTACCTCTCTGGGTAGCCTTCTTGGGCTGATCCCCTTTCAACCTGACCCAGTCCAGTTCTCCCCAAAGAGTTTTATGTTCACTGAGAGTGGCTTGCTAGCTAGATGTCCCCAGAAGAAAAGATCAACTACTCTAAGCTGAAGTCATTGTCCCTGGCATATGTACTATGGATTTCATGTGGCTCCCGTCCAACAATTCCCTACCAATAGTCAAATCACTTCAATATCTGAGCATATGATCTGCAACTAATGCATCTTGAAGTGTTTGACCAGAATCCACACTGCTTCAAATTAGAAATCGTGTGTATATTTTATTGAGATTTCCTCGGTGCCTAGGGTGGATGATAGCTAACATATGCTCTGAAATCCTTCCATGCCGAAATCATTGTGGCCTTATGTTATAGCTTAGAAATTTGGGCCCTAGAGACCTTTTCCTTGGTGTGTAAGAGGTCCCAGGAGTGTTTCTTGGGAGTTTCTCTGGTCCTGCCCACAGTATGCCATTTTTTCCTACCTCCACATAGTAATGGGTTTTGGTTGCAGGTCTTAACCCTGTACCTTAGGCCAGATTGTCTTTTATCTTAATTAATCAAAATATTCACATTCAAATTCCTGCTGGAAATCTCCATTTTGAACTCTCTGTTCGCCAACACTTGTCAAAGGCCATTTTCAGAGAGTGGTTATAGAGAGTCTGGCCTAGAAGGACAGACAGACATTGTTTTAAGATATTTTCAAGCTTTTCCTTAGATTACATCAGGCCATATGATTTGGCAGTGGTGTGGATGCATGTGTTGGCCTACCCTGAAGGGTTTTATGAAACCTGCTGTTCGGTTTATCAAGGGAGGGGTATTTGAGAAGGCATCCACTTTACAGTTGCTTCCTCTAGATGAGGTTTCTGGGGGTAAAGGGAAAAGCAGGCTTCTCCTCAGGACTCAGCTTGCTCGGACTAGTGAAGAGCTAAGCTGTAAATCTCAGTGTGGCTTCTTCACACCAACGACCAGCACTTTAGAATTTGCATTTCTCGGTATCAATATTGCTATTTTCTACCTGTTTTCTTCTCCTAGTTTCCAACCTCTGTTTATTTTCAGCCTTTATTTATATTTATTTTTATGAGCTGTTCTAAGTCCTTTGTACAACAAGGTTGGTTATAAACAAAATCGAATTGCCATCTCAACTCCAGATCCCCCTCTTCTTTAAACACACTTCACTGGATTTCCTCAGCCACTCTTTATTAACACTCGCTGGACAATTAATGAGAATGATTAGCATTAGCTAAAATATTCTCTATGCTGAACCAGCATTTTATTAAAATACAATCCACAGGGTACAGACCATTGTCCCACAGCAAAGAACTATATTGAATAGATATGGAGAGAGCAGACAGCCTTGACTTGTTCCGGATTTCAGTGGGATCGCTTTGAGTTTCTCTCCATTTAGTTTGATGTTGGCTTGCTGTAAATTGCCTTTTTTATGTTTAGGTATGTTCTTTGTACCCCTGCTCTCTCCAAGACTTTATCATAAAGGGATGTTGTATTTTGTCAAAGTCTTTTCAGCATCTATGAGATGATCATGTGAGAGTTTTTTTCTCAAGTTTGTTTATATGGTGGATTACACTGACAGATTTTCATATATTGAACCATTCCTGCATCTCTGGGATGAGGCCGACTTGATCATGGTAGATGATTTTTCTGATGTGTTCTTTGATTTGATTTGCCAGTATTTTATCAAGTATGTTTGCATCAATGCTCATGAGTGAGACTGGTCTGTAATTCTCTCTCTTAGTAATGTCTTTCTGTGGTTGGGTATATGGGTAATTGTAGTCTCATGAAAAGAGTTTGGCAATGCTCCTTCTGTTTCTACTGTGTGGAATAATTTGAGGAGTATCAGTATTAGTTCTTGTTTGAAAATCTTGTAGAATTCTGAGCTGAAACCATCTGGTCTTGGGCTTTTTTGTTTTTTTGGTTGGGAGATTTTTGATGACTGTTTCTATTTCTTCGGCAGTTATAGGTGGTGTAGGAGGTCCTTCTGTTTATGTGTTAGTTTCATTAGTTAATCAATAAAGAAACTGTTTGGCCTGATAGGGCAGAACTTAGGTAGGCAGAGAAGACAGAACTGAATTCTGGGAGGAAGAAAGCAGAGCCAGAGAGCCGCCATGGACCTGCCAGGTCAGACATGCTAAATCTTTCCCAGTAAGCCATAACCTCATGGTGATATACAGATTAATAGAAATGGGTTCAATCAAGATGTGAGAGTTAGCCAATAAGAGGCTAGAGATAATGGACCAGGCAGTGATTTAATTAATACAGTTTCTGTGTGGTTCTTTCAGGTGTAAGCTAGCCGGGCCACCCTCCTTGTGCAACATATAGGTCTATTTAATTTGCTTATCTGGTTTTTTTTTTTATTAAAAATTTCTGCCTCCTCCCCGTCTTCCTTTTCCCTCCCCCTCCCCCCACTTCCCACGCCCTACTCCCCTCCCCCTCCCTCTACAGTCCAAAGAGCAGTCAGGGTTCCCTGCCCTGTGGGCAGTCCAAGGTCCTCCCCTCTCCATCCAGGTCTAGGAAGGTGAACATCCAAACAGGCTAGGCTCCCACAAAGCCAGTACATGCAGTAGGATCAAAACCCAGTGCCATTGTCCTTGGCTTCTCAGCAGCCCTCATTGTCCACCATATTCAGAGAGTCCGGTTTTATCCCATGCTTTTTCAGTCCCAGTCCAGCTGGCCTTGGTGAGCTCCCAATAGATCAGCCCCACTGTCTCAGTGGGTGGGTGCCCCCTTGCGGTCTTGACTTCCTTGCTCATGTTCTCCCTCCTTCTGTTTCTCATTTGGACCTTGGGAGCTCAGTCCATTGCTCCAATGTGGGTCTCTGTCTCTATCTCCATTCATCGCCAGATGAAGGTTCTATGGTGATATGCAAGATATTCATTAGTATCGCTATAGGATTTTTTTTAAGTTTTAGTCTTATCTATAAGTTGGACAGAGAAACTGAGAGTTGACTGGAGTACCATGATTTTTGAAACCCTAAAACCCATTCCAAGTGACATACCTCTTCCAACAAGACCACATTTCTAATCCTTACTAAATAGTTCTAACAACTGATAACCAAGCATTCAAACATACGAGCCTATGGGGGTCGTTCTCACTCTAACCAAGGTTGTCTGCAGGTAAGCATTTGGACTTTGGATGCTGTATCTGATTATATCTTAATTCATAACACCCCTAGGAGAAAATATGGCAATAGGCAGGCAGCAGGGGTGGATGTGGAAACAGAGAATTAGAGGTAAAAAGAATTAAGTTTATTCCAGGGGTAGGAAATTATCTCCTTATAAAGAATACTGTATACATATCTCCCTTGAAAGAATGCATACCAAGAACAGATGGATGTATTGGGACATACCTTACAGACACTGTTAGAGACTTCCTCCTAGGCATTTAAACTAGGAACAGTTAGACATGGTTTGGTGAAATGGGAAATTATAAAGCTAGGGGATTACTCTGCAGATGAAAGGAATATAGCAATAAATTGATTCCTAACAATATTCTGTTATACTCATAGATCAGTCTTAACTCAGCCATCATCAGTGAAGCTTCTTCCTGCAGTAGACGGGAACAAACCAGGGACGATCAGCTGGTCAATAAGCCAAGGGTGAAAGACCTCAGAACACTCATTCTTAAATGGGACCTGTCCATCAAACCCCTCCCATCAAGAACCAGGGAACCTTGCAGAACAAGAAGCAGAAAGGATCTAAGAGCCAAAGAGGATAGAGGACACCAAGGAAGCAAGACCCTCTAAACACAGCAAGATGGACACATGTGTGAACTCACAGAGACTGCGGCAGTGTGCGCAGGCCCAGAGTGTCCCAGCACTGAGAGGAAAGCAGACACAGGCCCTGATACCTAACCCAGATGCTATCTCCAATTGATAACTGCAGACAAAGGAAAAGTTAGTTTTCTCCAAAGGAGTCTCACTGGGTACAAACCACACTTAAGGCCAGACCCCATGCACAGGAATAGATGACAAACACAAAATAAACTCAATGGTATTTTTGTAGGTTCTTTGTCTAATAATGCTTTGTTTGGTTCTTTTTTTCTTTTCCTCCTTATAGGCCCTTTGTGTATTTATTATGGTCTCTGGGTTTAGGTTTTATGGGATTTCTGTACATGAGATGTGTGTGTCCCTGTATCTATATGTATCTCTTGTAGATTTTCTTTGGCTCTTTTTCTTCTGTTTGTGTTTTGTCCTATTCTAGTTTTCTTAGTTTTTATTTTATCGAATTTTATTTTTTTCCATGCTTGTAATCAAATGAGAGAGAGAAAGAAAGGGTGTGGATTTGGGTGGGGAAGTGGGGAGGATCTGCAAGTAGTTAGGGGAGAGAAACCCAATATGCTGAGTGAAAAAAATGTTTATCTCTTCCTTTGCAGCCAATGTTTACTACGTGACCTTCCATATTCTTTTGAGTCTTATAGTGTTCCCTTTTCTAGGGTGTAAAAATAAAATTACAAGTGTGTAGTCTTTCGTGCCTGCCCTCTTTCATTTACCACAGTGTTTTTGGGATCCATCTGTTTTGCATATATCCAATAGCACCTTCATTTCTATTGCTGAATAATAAATATTCTGCCGTTTAATTCACATAGGTGAATGCTTATTCACTTGCCAGTTGGTAATGCTTATTTTGTGACTCATAGACTTTTGTGTTCCCAGGAATATGGTTATTGTATTGTATGGCAACTGGAAGCTTAACATTAAAAGAAATTACTCTGACCATAGTTTTCTCTTCCTCATCTTTTCCCAGATTCTCCCCACCTCTGATTCCACGCCTTCTTTCCCTTTCTCTTTAGAAAACAAACAGGCAAATAAAACAAACAAACAAACAAAATTAAAGAGGAAAAGAAAAAAAGCCACAAGAAACACATGGATATGCACACACAAAAAATGAAAACACAAAATCAGAAACCATAACAGAAACAAAAGATCAGTAAGGGTTGGGAGGTGGTGGCGCATGCCTTTAATTCCAGCACTTGGGAGGCAGAGGCAGGCAGATATCTGTGAGTTCGAGGCCAGCCTGGTCTACAAAGAGAGTTTCAGGAAAGTCAGGGCTGTTACACAGAGAAATCTTGTCTCAAAAACAAACAAACAAACAAAAATATCATTAAGGTAAAAAAGTGTCCAATAAAGTAAAATGAGACCAAAAAAAAGGCTCCAAAAATACTATTGATAATTTGCTTTGTCCTGGGCATGGGGCCTACCCTTCAGTATGGTTTGTGTACCCAGTGAGACTCCATTGGAGAAAATTAATTTTCCTTTGCAAGTGATTGTCATTGGAAAGAGTTTTTGGTTGTGCGTGGGCCTACTCGCCCCTCTCAGCAATGGAACTCACATGAGTCGAATCTGTGCAGGCCCTGTGCATGCTGCCACAGTCTCTGTGAGTTCATGTGTCTCAGTTTTGTTGTGTTTGAAAGACAATGTCCTTGGTGTCATCTGTCCCCCATAGCTCATCCTGTCTCTTCCACATTGTTCCCTGAACTCTGAGTGGAAGGTTTGATGAAGATGCCCCATTTAGGACCAAGTATTTCAATCTCTCTCACTCTCTACACATTGTCCATTGGTCCATCTCTATCTAACTAACAGTTCCCATCCACTTCAGGGGGCAGCTTTTCCCATGATGACTGAGCAAGACTCTGATCTACAGATGTAGCAGGGTGATTAGAATTCATTGTTACTTAAGCACCCAGGCAGCATTTGGGGTTGGGTTCCATCTCATGGAATAGGCTTTAAATCTAATCACATAGTACTTGGTTACTTCCACATCTTTGGGGCCTCTGTTGCCTTAGTGTTACCAGGTCATCACTGTAGACTGAAGGATTTGTAGCCGGATTGGTGGTTACTTTTCACCTCTGGTGGCATGCAGAATGCCTTCGAGTGTATGAACAGTAGTCAGTAGGGGGTTAAGGCTCTAGCTAGGCACAGCTTAACTTCTCCATATTTAATGCATATGTTAGCGTTGTCTTTAGCAATGGAGCATTATCATTATTTTGTGGGGAGCAACTAATAGTTTTGGCAATAGCCTGGGTTGTTTAGGGGTTTTCACGGAGCCACTTTGGCTAACAATTCAATTAGATGTAACCCATTCCTGGAACTAGAGGTTTCATTTGGGACAAGAGATGACTGTTTGGGGCTTTGTCTTTGCATTATTTGTGACTTCATTTAGATATTTATATGTATTTTAAGAAGCTTCTACTGTATCTGGTTTCCACATGACTCCTTACAAAGCCCCCAGTGTTAGCTGTCCAACCCAGTAATCACTCCCTTATACCCCCCATTCACTACCCCATCCATTTAATCACCCCATTCCAGTCTCCCCCTGTCTCTCCATAACTATACATTCTACTTCCTCTTCCTTGGAACAGCTGTCCCCCGCCACCAAGTCTACTCTATACCTAACCTCTGTGGTTATAGGAATTGTAGCAAGCCCATCGAAGGCTTAAAAACTAACATTCACAAACAAGAATGCATACCATATATGTTTGTGTCTGCATTACCTCACACAGGATGAGTTTTTCTAGCTCCATCTGTTTACCTGTGAATCTCAAGATTTCATTTTGTTGATAGCTGAATTTTTGATTTTGTCATTGTATCACATTTTCTTTATCTAGTCATCTGTTGGTGGATATCTAGGCTGTTTCCAATTTCCCAGCTGTTATGAATAGAGCAGCAGTGAATACAGATGAACAGGTATCTATGTAGCAGGGTATGGAGTCCCTTGAGTATATGCACAAAAGTCCTATAGCTGAATCTTGAGGCAGACATTCCCAGCTTCTTGAGCAACTGCCACACTGATTTCCACAGTGGCGGTACAAGTTTACAGCTCCATCAGCAACGGATGAGTTTTAAATGAATCTGAAAGAGTGCAAGGCTGGGGTACATATGAGGGTTTAGAAAGAGAGAAAGAAAGAGATGGGGATTATGTAATTATTTTATAATTTCAAAAAATATTTTAAAGAATAATAAATTAAACACAATCTATTTCTTATAGATTCCATTGATCTGTTTTCGGTGTCATCCCAAAACTTACCAGAGGCTAGGTTACTTATAGGTAGCAGAGAAGGCCTTGAGCCATATGTATCGTTGACAAGAGAATAGCCATGAGAAGGACCCAATGCCTCAGACACATGAAAATAGCAAAGCCTTCCTCTGATCCAAGTTCAAATTTATCAGTGTATGAAAATACAAATGTTTATGAACGATTGATCAGTATACGGAAAAAGTGACAACTTCTGCTTCCTGTCTGGAATGTTATAGCCTGAGGCTGCTTGCCCACAGGGATCTCCTACTGAGACCAGCTAACCCCATGCTCTACATAAGAAACGTGCTGAGGTTCTGTGTTGCTGGAGTAGTTGGTGCCGTTCCACCAGAGTGAACACGGCCCTACCAATCCCAGCTTCTCTGTGCGTGTGCATGTATGTCTGTTCTTTCGTCATTCCCTCACTGCCCCAGGCAGGGTGTCAGGACAAAACCATGCATGCATGCATGCATGCATGCAGGAACTACTGATAGCCATCAAAGATGACCGGAGAGGATTGAAGACCGGGGGAAAACTTGTGGTTTCACACTCTTTCTCCCCATCCTCTGTTCAACAGGGGATGAAGAACCCTGGAGGAAGGCCATAGACATGTAACTTTGTCTCTGGAGATTTACTGGTTTACTGGGAAACACACAGGACCCAAGCTGAAATTCCTGTGGGAAGGTCTGGATGGTTACTGGAATCTATGCTGAGCTTGTAGGTCTTTGTTCTCAGTGTGGGAGATCACACAAAGGACCCGGGACATGATGAACAAGCATTCCACAACTGAACTACATCCCCAGCTCTGAAGAGGGTCTCTTGCATGGAATCCAGGACATAAATACTGCCACCACTCCTCCAGTCCCCTCCTTCATTTACCTAATCAAAATGTGTACTGAGTTTACCAAATCAAATGTGTACTGCATTTACCCAAATGTGTGCTGTGTTTACTTAACCCAAATGTGTACTGAGTTTACCTAATCCAAATGTGTACTGCTTGTACCTAACCCAAAAGGAAGCCAAAGGGCTCAGAACAGGTTGGTGTGGTCCACACAGATGAACTCCCCCTGGGCCCAGGATGTGGTAGGCGAGTGTGGGGACAAAGTGTAGACATCTACCGAGTAGCTGTGTGCCTTGGAACCTTTCTCACACTTCAAAAAGACAAATGCAGCTCCCTATGCTCATCTTGGTATGTATTCCTCCAAGGGAAAAGTTCTGTGCTTCTCATGGAGACTGTCTTTGGAATCTGGCTAACTGGAAAGGGGAGGGAGTCAGGCTTTGCCCTCAGGAACCAAACAAGCCCCTGGCAAAGGCTGACTGGCAGCCCCCCCCCCCAGCTATCCCCTTGAACATCCACTGGTAGCCAGAAGAAACGAAAATAGGCAGAAGTCGGGCAAGTTCCAAGCTGCTTTTACTAAAAATAAAACAAATTGCCATTTCTTCCTAGATGCCCAGCCACTCGTTAGCTGCAGCGCTTTTGTAGGAAGAGAGGCCCTGGGCTGCAGAACATGAATACTAAGACTGATCCCTCTCCAAAGTGGCAATTAGGGGCTTTACCCAATCATAATAAACCTTGGTCTTCCTTTCCTAAGTCGGTGCCTCATCTTGCTGCCAGAGCAAACCCATCAGCTCATTCCTGGTTTCCTTCTCCAAACAGAAGTAGCCAGGACACTCCACAGATCCAGGTTCCCCACTCCAACTGCGTTCTTCGGGCTCCTGTGGCACCCAAGCCCCTTAACAGTATTGACTTGGGCACAGAAGTCCCCAGCCGCTTTTCCGACTCGGGCCTCAGCCCAGGATGCCTGTGACTCAGGCTTTGTAATCACGGCAAGGAAGTTTCATAGGGAGAAAAGCAAGAATTTATGCTTTTCCTTCATGAGTTTTATCAAACTGACGATTCTACAAGTAATAGTGACAACCACTTTTATCCCATGTCCCCACTATCTCCTTCTCTCTTTCCTCTAAAAATATCCTGGCACTGACTACTTGGTACACTCTGTCCCTTCCAACTTGGGCACGGTGTGGGGCACAAGAACTGAGGCTAGAAAAACTCACAGAAGAAGTTCTGGCAGGGGCCAACCGGGCAAGCATGTAAGCGGTGAAAGGGACAGAGTCAAAGCAGTGGAGGATTGAAACCTTCGGCTCCAACGAAAAGGCAAAGGGCTGCACTCACCTCCATCCCATCTACCGCTACCAGGTAAGAACATAGGTCCGGTACGACCCGATCTAACCATTTTTAAAGTCAACTCCTAAATTTGGATTTTTGTGTAAAATAATTTTTTTGTATGCCAATGGCCCAAACCAGGACTTTGTACGCAAGTGCTGAAGCGCCAGATCTGTACAAAACTCCCGAGTTATTAGGAAGCCAAGCAAAACAGCCTATGTACCACTTGTGGTCCCAGCCTACTAGTTTGTGACCATGGGTGAGGTAGCGAACACTGGAAGAGGGACAAGAACGATGGAGCTGGGGTGACAGGGTCAAGAGCCAGGTCCTACATTGAGGGGGTGAGGGAATTAGCAGCTTGCAAACGCGAAGGCGATCTGACAATAGTGGAAATCGCGAGGGGGCATTCGAAAGGTGTTTGCCTCTTTGCCCCAGTTCCACTCCAGGTCATGAGCCGCTTGGCGCTTGGAGGCCCAGGTGGGATCATCGTGGTGTGTGAGTTTTGGGTGGGGTTGTAGGTGAGAGAGAGAGAGAGAGAGAGAGAGAGAGAGAGAGAGAGAGAGAGAGAGAGAGAGAGAGAGAGAGAACGATTATCCTGCTGTGGTGAGAGAGATCTTTTGTGTTTATTTTTCTTTTTTTTTTGTCCTGCTTGCCACCCGTAGTCACTGTGATGTGATGTCTGGGCCTGGGCTGCTGACACGGCCATGTCTTAATCTGTGGCCCTGATGCAGCCACGGGGGGTTTGTGTTGATGTCTGTGACTCCTGTTACCACTGAAGGTCTTGGGGATTGTTACGGCGTAAATGAATGACAGACAGAATTTATTATAAAATATTCAGCTTTAATAAGGGGAGGACTTACAAAACGGAGGTTCCAGCGGAGAGCAGGAACAGAAGGGAAGGCGGGGAGCACACCCGCAAAATTTATAAGTAAATAATATCCGCAGGGGACCCCGCCCTTCAAGCAAGGTGATTGGCTGGGTTCCCCTACAGGGGATGCCCAGAGTGTGGGTCACCACCTGTGACCATGCCGGTGCCCGAGGGATGTACTCCAACAAAGACATGCTGATCTAAGAGGCCTATGCTATCACTGGAGACCAGGAAGCCTATGCTGTGACCGTGGTGATGTCTGGACCTGGACTGCTGCTGGGTACCACGTCTGGGTCCATGGCCTTGCTGTGATTGGGGCTCCTGTTGCTACCAAGGGCCATGCGGAGGCCTGCAGTCTGGCTAACACCCAAGGCCCTGTTGGTCTTTGAGAGTGGAGCTGCCACTGGGGTCATAGAGATCTGGCTGGCCTGTGCTGCCCCCTGAGGCCCCAGTGTCATCTGGACCCGAACTATGGCAGAGGGCCATGTCTGGGTCCATGCCCACTGCAGCCACGGTCTGTGCTGATGCCATGGCTCTTGTTACCATCAAAGGCAGAGCAGATGCCTGGGGTCTGAGTTGCTATCTGGGGACATGTTGGCATTGGAGGGTCACATTGTTACTGAGGCCATGCTGATCTAGGAGATCTGCAGTTGAACTAGGGCCACCGTCACATCTGGGCCCAGATGTGTTGATGTCTGTGTCCCCTGTTACCAACGAAAGCAGTGAGGATAGGGCTGTACAGAGCTGGCCCCACCCCTCAGGAGCTGCCACACTTTGGAGAGCAAGCCCTCCTGGTCAGCACAGTAGAACTGACCCTGTGGGTGGGGATGATGGGAATTAGCTGGCCCTGAAGATGTAAAAGTGGGAGAGCTAGCCCCACTGTCCGTCACAGGGTGGCGTGGGTGACGGGGAGATAGCCCCTCAACACCTACTGCAGGTGGGAAAAGCTGGTCCCAGGGTCACGAAAGTAGGGGGGATACCACCCCCCTCTCCTACCTCTCTCCATCACTGCAGGTAGGAGAGCTGGCTCTGAGGTCATGAGAGTGGAAGAATGGGCACTGTTCCTTAGCAGCAGCAGCGCTCGGGAGGGTCAGCCCTGCACCTCAACTGGGCGGTGCATTAGAGCTGACCCTGTTGGCAGAGGCATGGGTGAGCCGGTCCTGCCGGCGTCAGAGCAGGAGAGCTGCTCCTGCCCCCTCCCTTGTATGTCATGTGGTGGCAAGGGTGAGGAAAATATGCTCCCCACTCACTCCTTGCCACCTGCAGCAGGCAGGAGATCCATCCTTAGGGGCACGAGAACAGAAGAATTGGCCCGACCCCTTGTCAAGTGCAGCAAACTGGAGAATGGAAGAATGGGCCCTGCACCTCGCCTGGACAAAGCGGTAGAACTGGCTCTGGTGGTTTGAGTGTGAGTGAGCCAGACCCGAGGAGAACTATAGCCCCGCTGCTTGCCGCCTGCCACATTGGATGAGCTAGCCGAGGCAGTGCTGGAGAGCTTTCCCTGGGGGTGACAATGAGGGAGAGCTGGCAGGGTGACCAACGCAGCTCGCACCCACACAGGCCCAGGGCCGGGGCTGTGAATTGTCCCATCCCAACATCCATCTCATCTGTAAACTGCTGGGGCATGGGAAGCGGCCAGTCCCAGAGATCCAAACCTGCAGGATCTCCATGACACAAGACAACAGGATATCCAAGAGGAGTCCCGATGAGAACCCAGTACAATAGCGTAGCCGAAGCTAGGCGCCTTGAACCAGACCGGATTCATTGCATTGAACACTTAGAAGTAAAGATGTATGTATGAACTAAAGGGTAAACTGTGTGACTCACTGGGCCACACTACAGCTTCCATGTTGAGATATTTTAGTCTTGTGTTTTGATTTTACTTTTAAACCTTGTTTTGTTTGGGGGGTTGAGGTTGCAAGGGCAGAGGGCAGAAGCAAGGGGATAGGGAGATGAGGGGGATCAGGATACATGATGTGACATTCGCAAAGAATCAATAAAAAGAAAGAGAGAAAGAAAGAAAGAAAGAAAGAAAGAGAGAAAGAAAGAAACAAACAAAGAAAGAAACAAAGAAAGAAAGAAGAGAAAAGAGAAAGAATGGTCTTCTCCAAGCTGGCGAGATCTGTCTCAATCTGTCTCAGTGTATATACTGAGCTTGCAGAGGACTTGAGTTAGTTTCAAGCACCTATGGCAGGTGGCTCACAACACCCATAATTCCTGCTCCAGAGACCCAGTGTGGGCACCCACACTCACAGGCACATACCATCCCCTCCTCCCACACACATATGCTTAGTTAAAAACAAAAAAAAATATTTGGAAAACAGAGAATGGAGTTCTTGTTCAGACACTGTCTGGGGAGACTGTAGATTCGAGCCCTTGCAGGTCCTCCTTGATGGGCAGACAGAGCATCTTGGAGTTAAGCCCAGAGCACGCAGAGGAGTGTGACTGCTTGGCTTCCCGATGGATGGCTCACAGGGGTGATCATTTGATGGATTAACCACCACACCTAAAAGATGAAGTTGCACACCATTTCTTAAATGTATTCTCTGTCTTAGACCTGACCCTTTGCTCACTGACATTTAGTATAATATCATTCCAATTTCCCCTGGATCACCTGATAGAATCAAAATATAGTAAGTGGAATAGGGAAAAGCTGAGAAGTCCAAGCTAACAATGATACACTAGGCTGCTTCTGAGTCTAAGGTCCACCTCCAGCAACTGTAAGAGCCCAAGAAAGACATCCTCCACGTAGCTTCTGGCTAGCTATTCCTGAGGTCACTCAGGGGATTGGGCTTTAATCCCCTTTCAACCTACACAGTACAGTAGCTATCTAAGATGTGGGAAAACTACCTTGAAATTCAGTTTGCATTTAAAAAAAAAACGAAGGTTATTTCATTAATTTCTGATTGCCAAAAATCCTGAGGTCATTTAGCAAGTTGCCCTTCACTGATGAAGTCAAAGAGACAGTCAGGCTGGTAAACATCTCAGAGTTCAGCTGAAGTAGGAGCCATTTCCTCACTGACTTTCCTGACTGTTGCGGGACCTCAAGTCCTTGTGTGCTATTGATGAAATACATCATTCCTTTTCGTTATCTCTCCATTCAGGCAGCTGTGAACCTCTTTGCAGTGGTACTGGGAGTCCAACTCAAGTCCTCTACAAAAGCAAAATGCACTCTTAATTGCTGAGTCAGCTTTCCAGTCTCCATTGGTCTGGAACTTTCAGTTAGCCAAGGCTGCCTGGCCAGAGCACCCTGGGAATCTGCCTGACTGCACACACACACACACACACACACACACACACACACACACACACATTCACACAGTGCTGGGATTACAAGTGCATGCTAACAATTCTGGCTTTTTTGTTTGTTTGTTTGTTTGTTTACTCATTGTGTGTGTGTAATTGCTATCTAAGCTTTCAATAGTATAAGACAGTAGTGTGACCATATTAGGAGTATATTAAAGGTAATAATTGTATTTATTTTTCTTCTTCACTGGGACTGCACCTGGTATGTTTTATATGCTATTAAAATTTGGTACTTGTCATTATAATTACTCCGTTATTATTATTTAATTAAATTTGTTTTTTTTATTATCAGGAAACGGGCACCCAAATCAAGCAAAAGCACCATGAGAAAAAGTTTATCACCATCACTGGAAGCCACAGAAGGACTTTTGTTCTGCCAAATTAGGGTTTGAGGGTTTAGGATCATGACCAATTTCACCTGTCCTAAAAAGTGAACTTGGTGTGGGGAGGGCGGTCCACATTTCAAGACCGAAGTATATGGTGTGAGTAATCTTTCCTGTGGAAAGGCGACAGCAAGTGAATTAATTGTGGCTATGGTGAGGCTGTCTGATTAATGGTGACCCATGTGTCTGTCTATAAGTGTTTCCAGTGACAGGAGCAGGCGCTGGTGAAGTTCTCTGCCTAGAATAGGGATATGTAGGCACCTTAGGCTTGGGGACTATGGCCTATTTTCTGCAATACAGATAACATTGTAGAATAAGGGCTACTGTGTCTTAGTGCCTGTGAGTGGCAAGATGTTTGAGCATTCAGTGATACATATATTCTGTATCTAGCAACTCTAAAATGTCCACTTATGAAAAAAAAACTATGCTCTGGATATTGGTTGAGATAATATATACTGCATTAAAAGCCAGATCCCGGCTGGGTGGTGGTGGCACACACTTTTAATCGCAGCCCTTGGGAGGCAGATCTCAATGAGTCCGAGGACAGCCTGGTCTACAGAGCTAGTTCCAGGACAGCCAGGGCAACACAGAGAAACCCTGTCACATAACTAACTAAAGAAATACTAACGAATGAAATATTAGATCCCTAAAGAAATATTAGATCCCTTCAGAAGTGACTAGTTAACAGTTAGCAGCTGTAGGAAATCTCCAAGCAACCCCTCAGCTTTATTCCATAGACTTGGAAATTCTGTGCTATCAGACAAAATAAAGTCTTCCCTTCTTTTGCATTTAAAACTTCAAATTCACTCCAGCAAACCGGTAGCAGAAGTAGATGGATTTCTGTGAGTTCAAGGCCAGCCTGGTCTACAGAGTGAGCCCCAGGATAGCCTGAGCTACAACAAAGACCCTGTCTCAAAAAACCAAATAATGATAATAATTATGATAATAATAATAATACATAAAATAACAAACTTACAATGAGGGCCTATTAGAATGAGGTTGTCTTTTAAACATCCAACTGTAACTAGAGATAGTATCAGATGAATGTTCAAAGGTTGACAGGGTCACCTATGAGTTGTTCTTGAAGAACATGCTTTCATCTTGCAAACAAACTGGACTTAGTAATTCAGCTTTCTCCAGAACATTGTTTTTGCCCTTTCAAATGATACTATGCCAAGAGTTTATCTTGTAGTGTTGATCCCCAATCCTTGTTTTGTACCTATGTTGCTTCTATTCAAATAGTGTTGGTAAATAAATTAGGATGTACTGGTGGGATCGCCGAGGAGCAAGACACAGGTACATATTTAAAGGTGGCTCATGAATCTGAATCAGTAGATTTTATTTTGTATTTAAAACAGGATAAATAATTTAGGAGAAAAATCAATTTTTAAAGCACTTAAACATTTACTTACAGTTTAAAGAGATTATCAAGGAAAATTTTGAGAGGGGGGAACATTCTACAATGGGAAAACACAATCACCCTCTCTCATATCATCTACTTAGTTCTTTCTCACTTTCTGTGTGTTTGCTTGTTTTGGGTTTTTTGTTTTTCACTCATTTTTACTATGTCTTCCAGGCTGGCCTCAGACTCACGATCTCTCTGCTTGGCCTCCAAGTGCTGGGATTAATGTCCTTCATCACAGCTCTTGTCCACATTTAAAGGGATGTTCCGTGAATGGGAATAGCCAGGGCTGCATGAGCCCTTTGGTCCATTCTGAGGGAGGCCACACTGAGAAAGGGACTGGGATTGGAGGCTGCAGTTTCTCTGGTTGAAGATGGCCTGCAGACACCGTTCCTGCACGGTGCATCTTGCTGAGCAGAGTTAAGAGCCTTACAGCTTGCCTGAGGGCGGTGTTACTTGCATTCCACAATGAATGGACATATGATACATGGAATAATTGTTCATTTCCATGTGCTGTGAAAAGGGGTTCAGGAGGGTAAAGCCACCTCTCTCTCTCTCTCTCTCTCTCTCTCTCTCTCTCTCTCTCGCTCTCTCGCTCTCTCGCTCTCTCGCTCTCGCTCTTTCTCTCTTGCTCTCTCTGAACTTCTTTCCCCCTGAGAAGCTGCAGAATTTTGACCCACTTCACATCCGCCTCCTGCCTCTGGTTTTGGAATCTGCAGATTGATGGCTTGTTTGCCTGTTAGCATGAAAGGCTTGCTCTGGGTCTGTGCTTGTTAGTAAAGAACCAACAAGCAATGCGGTCCAAAGGTAATCACAGAACGGAATCACTTCCAGATGGCCAACCCCACTCCTGATGGTGAAAGCAGACTTTGCAATTGCAGTGGGCCAGGTACTCAATGGCTCTCACCCAACCTTATTAGCGTTTTGAGCATGCACATGTGTTCCTGTCCTCTTTCTCTCTCACTTCCTCTCCCTCTTTTCTCTTCTTCTGTCGCCTCTTGCTTTTCTCAGCTTGGATCAGTTTCAATCAGGAGAAGTAAAAGCAAAACTGTGTAAATCGCAGTCTCAATTCTCCCACGAGTATCCGAGCTTCTGTTATCTCGGGGTCTATTAGATGATGACAGTTCTGTTAAGGCGGCAGCCACCAAGGACAGAATTAACCCTTTCTCCCAGACACATGCTCGTGGATTTCACAGAGCTGGTCTCAGACAAGCGCAGCCAGGAAGAACACTTTTCTCGGGAAAGCTTGTAAAGCCGTGCTGGAGGGACCATCCCCGAGAACTGAAGAGAAGGGTTACTGTCCATACCGTGCCCGATGAGAATGGACATAAAAATGAGGTCAACTGAACAGAGCAGAGACCCACATTGCTAGGCTATGTGGGCCCTTCCCCCAGGGTGTTTGAGGAAAGGATACAGAAAGGAAGAAAGCTAAGTAAAGGCCACACAGCCCTGGAAAATAGAGTTATTTAAGCACGGTTTCAAGGGCTGAGGAAGAAAGGGGCCAGGAAGATTTTCAAAGAAGAATTCACCATGGACACACTGAGTTTCTCTCCTCCAGTGGTGACTGCCATGGAATTAAATTTCATTCATCATCTCAGCTTAATTCTAGAAGTACCTCAGTGGCAGAACCCTTTCATTCCCTGCCTGGTAGTATCCTTCACCAGGCTCCTGTGGGCATTCAGGAGGACGGGCATCTGGGGCATCTGGGTGACCTGACCACATGTAAATAGATAAAGCACAGTGCGACACAGATGCTCTCATTTAAAAAATTTTTTCATTGATTTGGCTTGTGTGCTGTTAGCATACTTATCGAGTTGTTATTTCCATTGTGGATAGTTTATTATATTTTAACCTAACACAAGTATTTCTTCTCTGGAAAAATAGCATATAGTTTTTTTTCATATGCACCCATTTATTCCCAGATGTTTATAACCACAAGGTCCAAGAACTCTATAAAACCTAGGAAAACAGCACATTGAAAATATCTACCCACAACCCATAAAAGAATGCGCATAATAAAAATGCTACCACATGCCATGCCAATCCTTCCTCCAACACAAATCCTCGGTTTCAAAGAACCTCCTCAAAGGTGCAGTGGGGATAGATACTCACATCCTGTATTTTCCTGTCACAGAGGCCCAAGTTTAAGATCCATGTATTAACAGCTTTTTTTCTATTTTTTTATTTGGTTAAAAAAATGTATACATTATTTTATATCAACATTTCAAACAGCCACTCACCTGCAATATAATTCTCACACCAGACAAATGGCAAGTAGTTCATTCACAACTTGATTCCTGGAAAACAGAGAGGCACCCAAAACACAGGTCAGCAAGTGCTTAACCAGTCAGCACCATGCATGTAAGCTCCATCTACTTCTGAGTCTAGAAATAGACGAAGGAGAAACAGTAACAGTAGGAACTCGTCAGTCCGGGGTGACTCACAGGAGAGGAAAGTCCATAGGTGAACGTGTCTACAAGCTGCAACAGTTACCTAGCTAGACATGCGAACACTCAGGAAGGTGAGAAAGATAAAGGAACTGGATCTACGTTATGGAGTAAAAACAGGAACACAAAAATTTGGAATATGAACAAACTATATGGTAGAAACCAAAAGAATTTGTAATAAAAATCTGGGATTGTTAGACTTTTTATCTTAATAACCATAGGGTCTTAGGTTATTCATAACTTAGGTCTAGTTTCTTTATCTATAAAACTGAGATGATTATTCTCAACTTGATTGCTCACTGAAGAGATCAAATGATCTAAGAGGATTTGCAAGTTATAAAGTCCTGGGCACGACTGCCCTTACAGTGCATGGAGTTGTGTAAAGAGTCAGACAGCTGTTGAAAAGAAAACACCCTGGGACCTAGTCTCACTTTTATTTATGCCTAACACATGCTTGAATAATGACTTCCATCTTGTTTGCTTGTCTGTTAAATGGAGATTACAGTGTTTGTCTTCTGTGGTTGTTGAGCGATCAAGTGAGCGGCTATACACAGGAGATCTGTAAAGCCCGAGGTGCTGCTCGAGCTTTGGTGCTGCCACACTTTGGTGAAGCGTAACACATGCTCATTTATTCACTCATTCATCCCGCAGATATTCTGTGAGCAGCAAGCTGTGCCAAGCTCCGCCAAGCGCTAAGACTATTGCAAAAGGACAGACCCAAACTTGTCACTGTTGAAAGTATAATAAACCTAACTAGCAAAGTTTTCACAAAACAAATTAGACACACTTTTGGAAACCACATTCTTTTATATTTTTCTTTCACGTATCCCAAAAGGTAAGAAAATTTAGTGTAAAGGTAGCTAGATGAGAAATCATAGATAATTCAATATTAAATCATAGGGGTATCACTCAAAGATATGTGTCTTTGTTGGTGTTTTTATCAATAAAGATATTTCTAATACAGGCTCTATTTTCTTCAGGGGTTGTTTCTTACAATGTCAGATAGGTACCTTTGCTCTAAATTTAGTGGACTAAAAGACTACTGTAGTCGTTAATATTACAGTTGATGCTATATCTTCAGTAAGTCTTAAAGGAAAGAGGGGAACCAATATTAAGATACACAAGAGAAGCAGCCACCAAATGATCTGTGTATTTTGCATTAAACATTGATTTCTGAAAGATACTTTTTAGATAAGCATGGAAATTCACAACACTGCCTGAATTTCAGAAGACACCAAGAAAATTTTGGTTAGGTATCATAGCAATGTGACTTCATAATGCATGGCTCATAATTTTAGCATCTGTAAGAATAAAATGATAACATCTCAGACTGTTTCAAGATAAACCAAAGAGTAAAAAAAAATGGTAAATTATAAAACAAAAGAAAAAAATTGAAATCCTCAATCAAAGTATGTATCTATAGGTGTATGTTAGAGTCTCATCTTAAACAAAATATAGCCAAAATTTTCCTCTGATACACAAAATAATTTATACATTTTTTTGGAGGGGAAACAGTTTTCCTAGTTACATGGATTCTTTAAGCATGAAGAAAAAAACATAGTGGCATGAGTGCAGGGAGGAAATTTTCATGAATGGTTCCTTAATGACGAATCTCATTAAGTTCATGGATACCGTGCTTGAATGGGATGATTAAAATGTCTGGGTGCTGTGGAACGGTGGCGGCGCACGCCTTTAATCCCAGCACTTGGGAGGCAGAGGCAGGCAGATTTTGTGAATTGAACGCCAGCCTGGTCTACTAAAGTGAGTTCCAGGACAGCCAGGGCTGTTACACAGAGAAACCTTGTCTCCAAACGCAAAACAAACAAAGAAACAAAAAACATCTGGGTGCTGAAGGTGACACATGTTGTTTTTCCGTGTGGCTGCAAAGTTAAGGTTGTGGGGATGGGTAAAGAAATTCAGACTCCACAAATGAACGGGTTGGTGTCTTCGGGTCTGCATCAGAGCAGGAGGAATAGTCTCCTAAACAGAGATTATTTGCACTTCACTAATCGCTGCTATGCAAACCACACGTGCTATTCCTTTGTGATGTATATTAAATGAGCCTCATAGCTACCCACGCTTCACTCCTCTTAGGACATTTATGAAGCACTTTTTCAGACCTGTCTGTGAGTGAAGTGCTGCAAGTAGGATTAATGACACCAGCTCAAAATCAATGCCCACAATGCCAACTTGACCGTTTGTTTGCTAAGATAAAGCCAAACCGCTTTCGAAATGCTCCACTCTTCTGTTTCTGTGGCTCTGGAGATTCAAATGGTGAGCAGAGTAGGAACATCCTAGGCGCTATAACTGCCCCATAAACATCTTCCCAGCAAAGCAGAGCATCTCCCTCTGGACTTGAGGCGCTTGCTTTGAAGTCCCAAGCAGAAAGGAGCGGTGCACGCGGAAGAGTCAGGCAGCTCACTGCCGTTAGCATCGGCTGTTGCTTCGGAGACTTTTAAGCAATCCTGGATTTATCACATTTTTCTTATAGCAAATTTTAGTTTCATCTGAAGCCTCGATCAATGAACTGTTTTGTCTTTGTAGTTGACCCGCTGTAGTAGTTCCCATATCTGTGTGCCAAGAAGCCCTTTTGGAATCCGATTAAATGGGGTGACGTGACATTTATAGTTTCAGAGATTAGAACACCTGGAACAAGGCCCAGAATTTACCAGGTCTCTTGGGGGAGCCTGTAGTACAAAAGCAAACTGGCCCTCGTTGAAGAATCTAATTCAGAGGCAGCCTTTTGCTACTGTCCCCACAGGAGGTCTATCTCAGCTAGGGCAGACCCCAGCACTGCACATCGTAAGTGCTCAGGTAACACTTTGTATTCTTTTTGGTTTGTGTTTGCTTTTTAAAAAAATATTTATTTTATGTGCATTGACAGTTTTGCCTGCATATATAGCGGTCGCGTGGGTGCTGGTAATTGAACCTGGGTCCTCTCTAAAAGAGGAGTTGGTGCTCGTAACCACTAAGCCATCTCTCCAGTCTCAATAATTTGTATTCTTAATTGCTGAGGACCTCAAGAGATGTTACTGCACGTGTAAAGTTTTGACATTGATGGAGGAGAAAAATAGTGATAGAACCAGCTGGAAGCCTCCATTTATGTTGCTATTTATGCGTTTGCTTCCTACTGCACAAACACAACTACACATACATAGTACATGTTTCAGAAACAAGTATACACTTGGCCCACAAACACACCTACACATTTCTTATTTTCTTTATAATTGCAAGAGAAAAATATGCTTATCGTTTTTTAAAGATTTGTTTTATTTGATATGTAGTTATATTGTCTGCATGTATAGCTGCATATCAGCATGTTCAGTGACAGTGGAGGCCAGAAGAGGGCATCAGAGCCCATGGAACTGGATTTGCAGTGATGAGCTGCCTGGAGAGTGCTGGGAATTGAACCTGGGTCTTCTGGAAAAGCACCCAGTTCTCTTAACCACTGAGCCATCTCCCCGGTCCCAAACTATGCTTATTGTAAAAGAAATAGTACACACAAGCATTTTCCTACCTCATGATATAGCCAGTGTTAAGATTTGGCCATAAGATCATGCAAATAATTCTGTGTGATTCTGTGTATGCTGTTTTATATCTGTCATGTGCCAATGCCTTACATTTCTACAAACGTATACCCACTGTCTTGATCTGTGTGGTTTGAGTCTGGAAAGCTGACTGGGGCGATGTGCAAAGGAATAAAGGACAGATATTGAAGAAATGGCAGACTCCTGGATAAGAAAAGCTGTGCTCAGGTGGGCTGTGCACACGCTGATGGAGATGCACCAACCACAGCAGCAACTCACAACCTCAGAATGTTTATTATGTACATTGTAAGGAGAGGGACTGGCTAGGCTTTTCAGGACTGCTCTGTAGGGGAGCAATCTCAGGCTGCTCTCATCCTGCAGAAGAAAGTTCTTGTTGCGAGTTCTTGTAGAAATGGTCAACCACTCCATCTTAGTCGGTGTCCTATCACTATGAAGAGACACCAGAACCACAGCCAGTCTTATAAAAAGAAGTCTTTCATTGGGGCTTACTTACAGTTTCAAAAGTTTACATCCATAGTGGGGAGCATGGTGGCATCTAGACAGACATGGTGCCGGAGAGTTTTGTTTCTGGATCCATAGGCAACAGGAAGCTAGAGAGATGCATTGGACCTGACTTGGGTTTTTGAAACTTCAAAGTCCACTCCCATTTCCTTCAACAAGGCAACACTTCTTAATCTTTTCAAATAGGGCCACTCCGTAGCATTTAAATACATGAACCTATAAGTCACATTGTTACTCAAACCACCACAGCTCCCCCAGTTGGACAGAGGAAGGCTCTGCCTTTCAGAACCTGACTAGGGAAAGTTTTTGCTAATTCCCATACTCCTGAGGTCCCCGATCCTTGATAGAGCCTTCTCATGTCTGACAATATGCATTCACTCTAGACCCTTTGAATGTATTTCTTTTTTAAATTAGCTTTCAAGTCATTATCAATTAAAAAAAACAAAGAAGTCAAAGCTTCTTGTATCTCATATTCTTTCTTTCTTGGCTTTTTGTCATTGTTGTTGGGTTACTTCAGATGTAATATTTTCTTATTGCATTCATGCATACAAACATGGTGAGTCATTATGTGTCTTGAGTGCCTCTTTTGGTCCTCATAAGTAATTGAAATTTGACTAGGTAAAGACAAATAGCCTCAAAATAGTTTCCCCTCATAGCTTAGAATTCACTATTGGCTACCTTCTGGAGCTCCATGATGCTATTACTGGTCTGCTCTACCAGCATCCTTGGGGCCAGGAAGACTTCCCTCTGGCTAGAGGTCTTCAATAGCTCTGCCTTCCTACATGAGCTGCTGAGAAGGCTCAGATTTGTCTACACGCCAGCATTGCTTTTCTTGGCTCCCCGCTCCTCATCTGCATCCTTCCCAGAGAGATTTCCAGTGTTCTTTGGAAGTCAGAAGTCACCTCAACTTTCTCTGTTTCTAACTAGGAAAAGCCCCATCCACCTCAGCTGTCCTGGGTTAAAGAACTGGGTTAAAATCCAGAGTGTTCTGGGGACTTCCTAGAGAGGTTAGCCTTTGCCTCTGGTGTTGGGGCTGCTGTCAGTTCTGTAAATTCTCCATTTACCAGGTGGATTTTCTACAGCGCAGGCTTTAATTTCCAAGAGTTGTCTGTCTTTATATTCTAGTTTTCATGCTGCTTTTGTGAAAAAGGCATAAAACCCCCTAAAAATTCACGTTGTGGACTCGATTTCCTCTGCCCCGAGTTTGAATTCCTTCTTCCTTTGTCACCATCTAACCCTCTTGGAAATCAATGCAAGCTCCCTGTGGGGGAGGGGAAGACAGGAGGAACACGGCACAGGCGAGAAATTCTACAGCCTTCTGTGTAGCCATGTGATGGCTAGCTTCTCTGGACACTGTGTAAGTAAAATCATATACTTGAACGTGGAAACTCAGACATTCTAGGACATTCAAGGTTTTAAGAAAACAGAGTTCCCCCAACGGGTTTCCCTGCCCTCCATCAGTAATTTTCTCTTAGCAATACGGAGGTTACATAGATTGCCTGGCTGATTCAGGGTGGTTTGTCAGACAAGTTGGAACTTTCTGGAGTACACACACCAACCTTTTTTAGGTAGACTCAGATGTCATCTATGCAACCCCTGCTCATAACTTCTCAGCCTCACCAGGACAGACAGCATATGGATATCTGAGGTAAAGACACCACATTCACGTCTTGGATCATAACAACACGTAAAAATTAAGATGGCGTTTAACGCCTTGTGTGCTATTGCTGGCAAATCACTGATTGAAACCTTAAGGCATCCTCTCACGGAAAATGGGACTATTTCTGAAAGGCATGTGAGGCGTATGAAGTGGCCTCTCGTGCTAACAGCCTGAGCAACACATGTGCAACCACACTTCCCTCTGACCCCTAAGTATTTCCAACACCAGAGATTAGAAGGCTATGCTCTCTTATACCGCCCTTTCTCAGGTATTGGCAAAGGAAATAAAGAACAAGTGTATATGTGTGACTCTTGGAAATCATTGCAAGCTCCACGTGGGGGAGGGGAGGACAGGAGGAACACGGCATGGGCAAGAAATTCTACAGCCTTCTGTGTAGCCCTATGATGGCTAGCTTCTCTGAACACTGTGTCAGTAAAATCATATACTTGAATGTGAAAACACAGATATTCTAGGACATTCAAGGTTTTAAGAAAATATAGGTAAAAATGAAAATAGGTATTCTAGGTAGGTTTCATTTATTTATGCTTGCTTGTTTGTCTGTTTTGGGGCTTTTTGTTTGTTTGTTTGTTTGTTTTTAGAGAAAGGGTTTTTTCATGTAGGCTATCTGTCCTGGAACTCACTCTGTATAGACCAGGCTGGCCTTGAACTCAGAGATCTGCCTGCCACTGTGCCACTGCGTGCACCTCTGCCACCACCACCCAACCTAGGTGGGTTTGGTAAGCCATTGGCCATCAACATTTAAAGGATGTATTGATTAAATCCATGAGTAATCCTAAGCATTCACATTTTCCGGGTCGTTCTTCTTTTTCAGTAAGATAATTTACTGTTTCTACCAGGAATTATGTTACTCGGAGCTCTAGTTTAGAACCTTATGTTTCTGTCACTTAATGGGAGTGGGGAAAGGAGGAGTTTGATTTGGGATTTTTTTTTAAAACAGGATCTCTCTCTCTCTCTACAGTCCAGGGTGGCCTGAAATTGACTATTGTAGCCAAGCTAGTTTTTAAACTCATGGCAATCAATCCACCAGCCTCAGCCTCCCAAATGGTGAAATCAAAAGTGTGAGTCACTATACATAGCTCTAAATATTTTTTCTTTTTTTTAAAAAGATTTATTTATTTGTTATATATACAGCATATTTGCCTGTACACCAGAAGGGAGCATCAGATCTCACTACAGATGGTTGTGAGCCACCATGTGGTTGCTGGGAATTGAACTCAGAACCTATGGAAAAAGCAGTCAATGCTCTTAACCTCTGAGCCATCTCTCCAGTCCCCTAAATATTCTTTCTTAAAATCTACCTATTTGAGGCAGAAGAGAATGGTCAACCTCCTCCTTGAAAAAACAGATTGCATAATGAATCTATTAACTATCTTAATGAACCTCAGTATTGTCTGCCTTATGAGTGAGAACATGTTTTATCAGCACATACAACTTGTCCAAATTCATGTGTGTTATCGTGACTTTCCCATACATGCATAAATCATGCATTGATACTCTGTCCCCATCTCCTCCCCTCCTCCCTTCTCTTGCCCCCTCTCCCCAGCCCAAGGGACCACCTTCTACTCTTACACAATCACTTCTTAAAAGACTTCTGCACGAGGGGAAATACGTGACAGCCTCGCTGTGTCTGAGCTACTTCACTCAATGCGATGTCCCCTAGTTCCATCCACTTCTGCAAATGACTGCACTGCAGTGCCCTTTCTGGCTAAAATCAAATGAGATCCGGTCTACACTTTCTTACACTCTTCTTACATCCCTGTATATTGGGTGTTCAACCGTTCACATGGAATTAGAATTCCATCCAAGAGCCAGTAAGGTCATCTCATTTCAATAGTAAAGACTCTTTCTGGAAGAAACAACTCAAAGGACATTAAAAGTTCCTTGTCAAACAGGTGAGCAAAAGGTTGGAATTAAAAATCTGAATCATGGGGCTGGAGAGATGGCTCAGCGGTTAAGAGCATTGCCTGCTCTTCTAAAGGTCCTGAGTTCAATTCCCAGCAACCACATGGTGACTCACAACCATCTGTAATGGGGTCTGGTGCCCTCCTCTGGCCTGCAGGCATACACACAGACAGAATATTGTATACATAATAAATAAATACTTTAAAAAAAATCTGAATCATGGGTTGGAGAGATGGCTCAGTGGTTAAGAGCCCTGGCTGCTCTTCCAAAGGTCCTGAGTTCAATTCCCAGCAACCACATGGTGGCTCACAACCATCTGTAATGAGATTTGATGTCCTCTTCTGGCCTGCAGGGATACATGCAGGCAGAGCTCTGTATACATAATAAATTTAAAAAAATTAAAAAAAAAATCTGAATCATATATCCACATTTACATCAATATTTCTTTTTTTTTTTAAAGATTTATTTATTTATTAAGTATACAGTGTTCTGCCTGTATGCATTCCTGCAGGCCAGAAGAGGGCACCAGATCTCATTACAGATGGCTGTGAGCCACCATGTGGTTGCTGGGAATTGAACTCAGGACCTTTGGAAGAGCAGGCAATGCTCTTAACCACTGAGCCATCTCTCCAGCCCTACATCAATATTTCTAATTAATAGTCAAATCAATTGGCTTTCTTGTCACCCACCTCTACCCTTTTGCAGCTGAGTCTCTGATAGGTCCTTTACAGCCCTGTTTGTTGATTCATTCCTACCACAAAAATCTGACTGTCTCTCATCAGGAAAACACGAAGGCTACTGAGTAACACAGGGGCTGGCTGTCTCAGGAGCTTGGCATCTACCAGGGAAGCATAGCAAACGGCATAGGAAGAACCTGGCTCCTTTTGTCTCTGGGTTATAATTTGATGAAACCTTGCTGTATCCCTTGGGCTCTACACAGGATGAGATGTCCTCAGATACCTGAGGAGAGCCGCGCCAGACTATAAGTTCTGACCTCTCCAAACAAATTCCAGCTCATTAAGCATCCTTGCTTTCTAGGTTGGGATTCTTCACTCTGTTTGCGACTCCTCTTTGCACCTGTCATCCTCTCAGTGGAGGAATGAGACTTATTTCCACTCTAGTGGAGGACAATGATCACCATTATTGTTGAACCCCCTTTCTATAAGCACGAGGGAAGGGGATAACATTCCAGGCTTGTGAATCGGCATCAGCTGTAAGCCTTTTATCTATGCTACCACCCCAGGCAGGATTTTCATTCGCTGGTACATTTATTTTGTATCTGAGTGTAGAATTTTACATCTATTTCTATGCTATAATGTTCTTTCCTGGCCTACTAGAGTATTTTTGTATATTAAAATTATACATAAATATAGCATTAATATATTACAGCCATATTAATATTGTATTATAATTATATTAATAGTATATAAATATAATTTAAATATATTACTTCAATTTTCCATTCATTTTTTTTATCCACCGTCAACATTATTAATTTGCTTATTTGTTTTACACAGTGTCTACCACGTAGATTATGGTGACCTTGAACTTGCAACAGTCTTCACACCTCTGCCTCTTGAGTGCTGGAGTTATAGGCTTGTATCACCAAGCTCAGCTCCCTTTTCCAGTTTTTTTTTTAAATTTTTTTTATTATGGTTTTCATGAATTGTGAAAGTGTGTCAATGGCTCCCATCAACCTAAGATATCTTTGGTAATCTCTTGCAGTCTAGAGTATTTTGTGTTTAAATCCATCATCTTTAAAATTTTTTAAATTTACTTATTAATTTATTAATGCATATGTGTTTTGTCAACATGTTTGTCTGTGAACCGTGTGCATGGTTGGTGCCCAAAGAGGTCAGAAAAAGGGTGTGTGGTTCCCTGGTACTGGAGGTTTAGATGGTTGTGAACCACCGTGTGTGTTCTGGGAATTGAACCTGGGTCCTCTGGGAGGGCAGCCAGTGCTCTTAGCTGCTGATTCAGTACTCTAGCCTCCAATATTACTATCTTATTATGGCTGTGTATTTGCACATCCCAATGCTCACTCAGCTCTGAATTCCTCAGGCCGATGGCTTACCTATCTTTGTATCTCTGGTGCTAAACCTAGATCCTAAGGCTTAAATAACTAGGCTAAAAATAAGTAAATAAATAAGATAAATGAATGAATTGTTATATTACATCACTCAGACTAAATTATGCCTAAGACTACCATTTAAAAAAATGTCAAATTTTCTATAATGTACGGGTAAATTATACCAGCTCTGTTCCCTCCCTCCCTTCCACATTGGGTGAGTCTCTGTGATTCATAATCTCCAGATGCAGACTATTGAAGTTCACCAAGATTAGTAAAAGAAAGGATGCATGCAAATGTGCTCTAGTAGGCTGCAAAACGTACAGACAGGATAGAAGGATTTCCTCATTCTAGCAGCCTTATCGAAAAAGGAAATTAAATTTATTGACCTTGCAAGAGCTTGTGGTTTGTGGCTTCCCCGAAGCAGGAAGTGAGGTCTCTGAGAATGTGGCAGAGAAAGGTTACAGGGATAGTGCCTGGAGCCAAACAGGCCACAGCCTCCAGCTTCTGTGGGAGGGTGCAGGAGAACTGAAAACTGTGATTCAGGGCTTTCCCTCCTGATGGCTCTTCAGCCAACAAAAGATTTACACTGTGTAAATGAGGACATTGTTCTGCATGCAGAAGGAAGAAAAGCAGAGGGATTAGCAGAGAGTCACAATTGACTGGTCATGAGTGTGCACAATGTTTGTTCTGCCTGCTGCTATTTATGCACATTTTCTTGTATTGTGTGGGGGGGATGTGGGGGGGTTGTAAGCATGCATGGGTGTGTACCACATGCATGCAGTGCCTGGGAGGCCAGTAGAGGGAGTTGGATCCCCTGAAAATGGACAGGGATGGTTGTCAGCCACCCTATGGGTACTGAGAATAGAACTTGGGTCCTCTGCAAAAAACAAGTGCTCTTCTTATCCAGGACACTATCTCTCCGGTCCCTTTTGATGCTGGAGGGAAAAACACACTGTGTATGTTGAGTCTACCAAGTAACAGCTAGTTCTGCGAACACTTGCTTCAAGAACTTTAAAGGTAGGTTTGGCTTCTGTTGGAGAACCACTTCCCTTGTGTCCCTGGCTTCCCTCTCTTTGACTTATGAAGAAGACACTAATGTTTGAGGCATTTGAGGACAGAATAGTGGAGGAGATAGTTAACCCTATATGGAACTCCAAGTTAAAGGCAATAACTTTAAAAACTATTTTATTACATTTGTTCATCTGTTCATCTCTCTCTTTGTGTGTGTGTGTGTCGTGTGTATGTGCCCCACAATTTATGGGGGTTTCTCCCTTTCCACTATTTGGTTCCAGGAACTGAATTCAGGCCATCAGGCTCGATGCCTGGGCTTTGCCTACAGAGCTATCTCACCAGCCCCATGAAGGGCAATACCATATCAGCCACCTGACCCAGCTTGTTTGCGAAGCCATACTTTTTTGTTCTTTGCCATTGTATTCTCCAGCACCCACACATTGCCTGACACACATCAGGGTCTTCATAAAAGTACAACACATATATGAATGTGTCTTTCTGCACTAATGAAAATGGGTATTTGGACCAGAGCTTTAAACAGGCAGTCAGTTCCTTCTTGCTTTAACACATACCCAAAAGAGTCAGCTTATAAAGGGGGGGGGGTATTTTGCTTGCAGTTCTCCAAGGTCAACCGGCAGCAGATCTTAGTGAAGATGTCACGGTGGAGTACAGCTATTCACCTAACAGCTGGAAAGCAGAAGAGGGTGAAGGAAGAAGACCAAGGTCTCAGAATTCTCTTCAAGGGCGTCCATCCTTTCAAAGACCAGGAACTTCCCAAAGCCCCGCCTCTCAAAGTTCCCACTGTTTCTCACTACTGAGAAGCTGGAGACTATACCTCCAGCACTCAGGCCTTGGGGAGTCATTTAGGATTCAAACTATAGGGGCCAGCAAGGCCTTCTCAGGTCAGGATAGAATGAAAGAATAAATTTTCGCAAGAGCATAGCCCGGACAAATGGACGGGAGCTAGCTCTTGCATTCCATCTGGTGAGTGTACCTTTCCAGCCAGCTTCAGCAGATTTTAGTAACATTGGCTTGCTTATGGCCACCAGTGGTACTTAGGAAGAAACCAACTCACATTCTGCTATTGTTCCATCCAGAAGAACAGTAATCTTGAAGAGAAGCTCAACTCCTCATAATGAGGCAATGTGGAAGCCGGGGAGGAAGGGCAACACTGGGAATGTGATGTGGCGGCGAGCAGAGTAAGCGGGATAAACAGTAGCAGGCACTTAATTCTGAGAACTGGTCTTTCAGTGTGCCTGAGGAAACTAGAGATTTTGGTCCCCATCCCCCACTCCGTTTATTATTTAGAATATTGTACTAAGAAATAACAAGCCGTTTTCGCCCAAAAAAACAGAGAACTCTTTCTCCTTCCCAAGCTGTGGAGACTGGGTGCCTCTCTAAGGAAGCTGCCTCTATTCCTGGAACCTGCCTTGGTGCACGGAGTGTGCGGGAAGTGAGCCATTCCCTTTTGTGAAGCCTTGAGAGAGAGAAGAGGATCCTGAAATTCCAGACAGTCTTTTCTACTCTTTCATCTCTCCCAGTGTGCATTAGAGCCTGGGGCTTTGGTGGACATGGCAGCTTATCCCGGGTCTGGGCTCTTTCTCTCATCCTCGACCTTCCCTTTGGTCATCGGAGGTGATTAACTCTTAGTAAAGATGCTAAGGCTACCTGGAAGCTGCGGTGGAATAGGTTTCCTCGGGAGATGGCGCCACAGCCCGCTCCCTCAGCTAACCATCAGCTGCTCAAAGCACAGCACAGGAACGGGCCGGAATTCCAGCCAAGCAGCTTCGCCCGCCCGCAAAGTAGAGGCTGACGAGTGTCCAAGTGTCCAAAGCGATCTCAGAATCTCCTGAGAACGGGTCACTCTCGTGGTCCTCCACCTTGCACCTGCGCGTCCTCAACCGCGCGTGTCCCTGGCGCCATCTGTTGAGCGCTGCTACTCGTGATATCACCAATTCCAGGGGTCGGGAGAGACTGGCGTGGTAACCTGAGGGGTAACTGCTTAGTGCCCACGGCCTGTCCTGAGCGGTAACCGAATTAAAGGACTGTCAGGGTGGACGTGTTAAGGCGTGGGAGGTCTGAGGGCATCCCTCCTGCTGCAGTACCGATCCAGGAGCACAGGGCCAAGAGAGGTTCTGATGCTCCCGGACGCTGCAGGTGAGTCTCATGGACCCTGGCCAGGGTCCCAGGTCCGAAGATTCAGAAGGGGGACGTTCAATGGGCACCTTTTTTTCAGAGTGCAGGACTTTGGAAGGATCAGATTCAGCGTCCAGAGGAGCTTCCAGCAGTCCGGGAGGGGGCGATATTCACCACGCGCTTCAGAAGAGCAAATGCAAAGTGGGGGTAGCTACGGATAGCATAGCGTTTGGATGGGGAAAGAAAGGTCGGAAGCAGAGGTCCTTCCAATATGGGCAAGGCTGATCTGCAACGAGGGGTTCCCTTACTCAAACCCCAAGATGGCATAAGTGCATACCCACCTATCTCCAGTTTCCTCTCCTCCTCCTTTTGTTGCTCTGAACACACACACACACACACACACACACACACACACGTACGCCTCTGAAGGATACTCTCAATTCCTTAACATCATCCGTTATTCTCGATTCTTCCTTTCCACAGTGATTTGACGACAGGTAACAAACATCCATCGCCAGCTTCCAGGCTTCTGACTGGAACCTGATGCTGAGGCTTTGTTCTGTGGAATCCCTACAGATTCAACCCTGACAAGTCTTTCTCAGAAGGTGTTAGGAAGCAACTTGGCAAACCAGAGCCCAAGCCAACATTCCACAGCTCCTTACCAAGGCCCCACTCCCTGGCCTCCACCTCTTTTGGGTAAATTCAAGTGAGGAAGCAATGGGAGGCCTCCAAAACTGTTAAGGTTCTTTGATGTCTTGAAGAGCCCCAAATGCTATAGCTTGTCTTTGAGACCATTATCATCCTTAAGCACACGATTATTTACAGACCTCATGTATATGACTCCCCATTCAAATCCATGCTTCCATAATAAACTATCAGCTTCCCCCAAGACTGTCATTAATTTTATTAAAAATGACCCCATTTTGATGGGCACACACCTGTAATCCTAGTAGTGGGGAGGGTGGGTGAAAGTCCAGGAGCTCTGGCAGCCCCCTGCCCCATACATGGTGAGGTTAACCAGGGTTAGATGGCAAGACCCTTTCTCAAACAACCAGAAAAGTCCGTTTAAAGCCTAACTTTATCAATCTCATTACCTATTTTTGAAAAATTGCTTGTATACAACTATTTAACCATGGTTAAACAATTTCCACAAACTTCCTGCATTGCCAACCTGATCTCATGAAGACAGCAGACCTGAAGACTTTTCAACCTTCAGTAAAAAAAGAAGAGGATTTTATGGCTGGGGTGAAAAGGAGCTGGTGAGCTAAGCCAATGGGGCAGTCTGCCTTTACTATGTGCAAAAGCATTCAGACACATGGCGACCCTTTCGCAATAAAACTTTATTGATGATCGTTTGAAAGTTATAGCAACTCCAAGGTTATAAAACTTGCCATAAAATACCAAGCAGTCATTAGTTTACCTGACCTCATTTCAATATAAGCTTCCACAAAACATTTTATTTTGTTCCTTCCTATAAGTGGAGAAAGGCTCTCGAGGAGGCTAAACACAGCAGCCTTTGAGAACCCAAGACCTGCAATTTGACATCCTGACCTTCAGTGTCTACAAATAAACACTGAGATTTACATTCTAGTCTTCCCTGCAGATATGACTATGGGGATGCTAAGGACAGCTATGTTTCGGGTCCAACCATCCATTTGTGGAACATGGCCCAATTTCAAATTTAGATGAGTGTTGTTTCTCTTTGGCAGATCCATGCGCCATCTTTAAGAGTTGGTAAGGCCATTGTGTTGTAAATCTAAGGAGCAAATGGTCACATGCTGTCATGTGACCTCAAGAGCGAGTTGTTTAAAAATATAATTGGAACATAGAGGAACTGAGAGATCAATGAACTATCTTCCACCATCAATCAGGAGTGGAGAAGAAGGCAGCAACCGCCCTGGCAGAGATGAGCTCTTTGGACTCCACTGTAGGAAAGAATTCAAACCTATATACCAAGAAACCTGCAGGAGAGAAGCTAAACTTGTCAATTTGTTCCACTCACTGCAAGTGTGGACTTAAGCCACAGATCAGAGACCCTGCCAGAGAACACCCATAACACCTCATGGTCCACTTTGGTCTGGTGGAAGCTCTTGTTCTGTGAATGCTACATGAAAGCTAGGCCAATTTACCTGCTTTAGGGGCAAAGGAAGGGGTGAGCAAATACAGATGCAAGGCTGACCTTGTGCTAGCTCTGTGGTAATTTCTCTCGAACATGGAAAGGTCTGGATACACTTTTCATGGGTTGTTTAAAACATAAGCTTCCAGATAGAGCCAAGCATATATGCATTTATGGTGGTTTAGGAATCTAAATTAAAAAGAGACTGCTTTATGACCTCACTGGAACTCATCTTGATAATGTTATGCTTAGTTTCCTGGTGCGCCTTAAAATATTTTGGGGGATTTCATGGAATTTTAACCAGAAAAGAACAACTTAAAAAGTCAAAACTTGGTGCAAAATTCTACTTTCTTCCACTGAATGGTGTGTGTGCTTGTGGTTGGCAGAGGAAGCTAGCATCTCCACAGACAGGGAGAGGGGGAGCTCAGGAAAGAGGGATCTATAGGAGGAAGGCTTCTAAAGAGCAAATGTTCCTGGTGTCCAGTCCCCCCCCTCAAAGTTGGTAGGTACTTTTAAGTTGTCATGTTATAACCCACATGCACAAGAGTTGCCTTGCATCAAGAAAATGCTATTGTGTTTCTTCAGGTTACCATCAACTTCCAGGAGTGGGGAGTGAGGAAGGCTGTGGACCTGTATCCTTGGGACTGAGTAAGGTATCTCTGTCAGGCTTAGAAACAAACCAGAAATTGGAGCTGTTGCTTAGTGATAGAGCTCTTGACTACTATGTGTGAGACCCTACATTTGATCTCTACACTGAAAAAAAAAAGTGCAGGGATTTTAAACTCAGACCTTTGAGCTTGGGGGACATTTTGGAAAGGCTCTCACAGTGGGCAAACATCTGGGATAAGAAGACCAATTGCCCTTATAGCTGAGATGATTACGTTTATTTATCGAGATCCACATGAATGCATAAACTTATTGGCAATAAGACATCCTTTAGTGATAGCAGAGAAGATTTGTGGTGGGGATGATGTAAGGGAGAAAAGGAGAAAAAGGTCTTTTTTTTAGGTTATTACAGAAAATAGATCTCTTTCCTCCATCAGCATCCTTCTCAAGGAAGGCCATCCAGACTCCCCACACTAATGTTTTACTATGGTCATATGACTAGGTCACTAGAGACCTCTAGGCTACTCTGTGCGAGCATTTTATTTTCAGGGGTTGACTTCAGGAAGGATGCAGTTGGAGTCACTTTCCTGATTGTCCCTTTGACCAGATTCTAGCACTAAAGCGCTTTTCAGTTTTAAGAAGATTGCAAAGGAAAGTGAGGCACACTTTTCATCTACTTATATTCTGTTCTGCTCAAAAGCTTTTTAAAAATGTTCGTAACATCCTGTTTCTTCAAGTGTTCTCATTTGCTTTTCTGGATGACTAGTCAACTAAGGTTTAAGTAAATGATGAGGGGTATGTCTCCGGATGCTTTACAATACATTTGTTTGTATTTTTTTTTTGGACAGCTGGGTGATAGAGTTATGAAATTTCAGATTGTATCTCGGGTTCTGGTGACACATGCAGACTGCATAACTTTGCCCTCACGTTTTATTGAAACTAGAAACATTCCCAGAAGACAGGGAAAGTGTGGGTTTTAAGTAGTGTTGTCCACGTGTGTGTATTGCTCATGCCTTCTACAGAATTCAACGTTATTAAATCTTTTTTTACCCTAGGGGTATATTTTCCTCAATGAGACTAATTTGGTCTAATAGAAATAATGCTTTCTCCTATGCACCTAATACCTTTATCCCCCAAGCATCCATGTGCCTTAGCGGTTCCATGATGAAACACATTGATCATAGGTATGGCCAGAAGCCATGGCTCATCTTACAGGGAACTACAAGGTTAACCCTGTGTTTTCTGTCCTTTCTCTCTTCTGACTTCCTTTCTGTCGTCAAAGGAATGCCAAGCCTTTAAGGTGATTTTGTTTCCCAGCTAAATGTTACAAGTCAGTCTGGTTCTAAAAGCCAGCTTCTTAACTACACTTGAATTGGAAGACAAGGCCAGAAGAGATTGATTTTGGAGGTCATAATCATTAAATAATTCGGCTACATTGGAATTTCCAGAACTTTAATAAATAGCACGTCTCTCTCTCTCTCTCTCTCTCTCTCTCTCTCTCTCTCTCTCTCTCTCTCTACTAGAGCCTCTCCTATTGGGGAAACTGTGGATGGCAAAATGTTTTTGTTGTTCTAAACAACAACAAAGAAATCGAGAAACTGAAAAACCGAAGAAACCCAGAAACCGTATCTACATACATCAGTTCCCACTCGAGGATTTCGTTTGTGTTAGAGTTGAAAAAATGAGTAGGACTGATTTTGACCGACCAAGCTCCATGTCTTCAGTTTCGGAGCTATCTGGGAAGTCAGCGTGCTTTTTTTTTTTTTTTATTGCTTTGTGTGTGTGTGTGTGTGTGTGTGTGTGAATTATAAGCTAATTTGCTCTCCTTAGCTTTAAACCTCTTTGCCAATACTTACCATGTGATTTAAAAAAAAAAAAAATCTAGCAAGCAGCGCTAAAATCTGCTGGCTCGATGCATTTACACTGCAAAAGGAACCTACCTGCCCGGTCTAGTTGGCTGAGACGCCTTCCTTTTCAGAAGAGCAGCAGTGGTGGCAGTCCTGCTTGCTGGAGTGGCTTGCTTAGGAAGACTTGTTAATGAAGCCAGGCGTGATTTAACCCAACTAACAGAATCTTGATTTTTCTATTTCCTGACTTTCAGGGGGTTTACATCTTTAGCCTTAAACTGGCATTATGAACGATTTTTTTTATTTCCAGCATCCAGTAATGGGATCATTATTTCTCCCCTTAGTGAAAGGCTGTCTCTAAGAACAGAACCATGTGTTGGGGCAGAAGGCAATCCCAAAGGAACTGGATAGGAATCGCTCTGGCAGTAAAAACAGCTAAGGGAATTTGTGTTGTCAGCTCGCCAGAACATCAGATTCACACCTCTGGTCCTGCAAGAGGTGCTAGGGGGCTTTTTAAAAAGTCCTCTGTCGCTGCGACCTTGGCTTTCGAGCCCACGAAACTGTGGCTCACCCTTTAGCCATTGCCTTGGGCTCCTGTCTTGATCCTGCAGGAAATAGAACCAGTCTTCTTTTCCCAGTCCTCAGATCCTCCCAGAGAATCTCTGTCCAGATTGGCAGGACCCGTACAGCTACAACCTATGCTGGACACTGCGTTTTGGGTGCTAATCTCAAATCAACAGAACCCCATCCCCTCAACCATTAAACCTCCTAGACTGAATATAAAGCACAATAGAAACCACACAGCAGCACTCTGCTATCTCCTGTAAGGCAGACTTTAATAAGAATGAGGACAAAACACAAAGTGTTGTTACTATTCCCTATCAGCTCCCCCTTTCCTAAATTCTTCCCTCAAGAAATCACCTTTTTACTTTTTGTGTTCTGTGCCCCCTCCTTTTCCCTTTTTAAATTAAATGCTTTGACAAAAGGCTGCCTGACTAAGATACGCCCTTAACCGCCACCCGTGTATCTGTTTAAAAACGTACAGGTAGTTTTGCTAGGTGAGTAAATTGTTTCACTGTGTGAATAATCTTTTTTAAAAGAAACAATTCTGCATCTGTGCAAAGGACAAAAGTCAACATTATTCTTTGGTTTTCAACTAAGACGAATTTAGGCAAACTGGGCTCCTGATAGAATGCTTCTTGCCCGGCATGCATGAGGCCCCGAGTTCGAAGCTTAGCACTGCAAGAAAATAAAAAGATGTGAGTTAATTTATACTAACTTTACTACGTTTTGTTGTGGTAAAGGCAAGTAATGGAAAGTTGGCAATCTCCCCCAACTCCACCCTTAAAAACAACTGTACCTGGTGCGGAAAATCGTTTACTCTGCAATGATATTATACTGTATTGTCTACATCTTAGTTTAGTAAAGGAAGAATTAGACGCATGGCGGGATGTTTCGTGTATTTTCCTTAAGCTTCCCTGTGTTTCTGTTGAAAACTGCTTGGTGTGTGTGTCCCTAGGCTTTTTTCCCAGAGACCCCCTTTCGGTAGAAGAGGGGTGAGCCTCCTACTAGTTCAGACTTGCAGCCTGTCTCCACTGAGGAGCCTGCTTGGGGCGTGGAGCAAGGTCAGCTTCTTAGCAGGCACCGACCCCTTGGGTGGATTTTTTTAGGCAGGCGTTGGCAAAAGTAAGAAAGGTTTTCTCTGGTTTCTTAGAAGGGAGTTTCTTGAAGCAGTCTGCGGGGTCCTACCTGCGCCTGCGCAATCTCCAGAGAGGGTCAAGGCTAGGAAGAAAAGAAGACATGGTAGTTTACTGGGACCAGGCTGGAGAAGTTTCAGGAGAGTCGACTGCATTTGAAATGCTGCTTCCGGCCTCCAGAGCTCTGGTCACCTACGCCAAGATGCAGGCTGTGACACCCCAGTCTGGAAAGGAATTTCAGTTGAAAACACCAGTTTGAAATTTCCATAGTTCAGCCATCTGGGAAGTGACTTTGCACATTCCCCTCTCCCCCCAAATCAAAAACAAAATTCAAAACGAATTCACCTTGGTCCAAAGATAAAGCAAGTCTTCCAAGCCAGTAAAGATCCTTGACTGGAGGGGACCAAATCTAAACTTTCTCTTTCCTTGGTTGCCATTTCTCTCAGAGTTCACTAGAGTCATTTTGTCATTAAACGTGAAAGAATTCGTGTCTTTGCTGTCTTCAGGGAAAAGTAAGCAGGGAAGGACCTGACCCGGCTTCCCGGCTTCCCGAGGCATCTTCAGCGAAGAAAAGGGGCCACTGCCGGAGCTCTGCAGAGAAAGTGCAGCCACCACGACCTCGTGCACTTTGGGGTCACTTGGATTCACCGACTGTGTTGATAACCTGTTCTAATTTTATTGTTCTAGGCACCTTTTAGTTTTGTTCCCACTGTAGTGATTTTTAAAGGAAACACACACAGGGATATGCCAGCACAAAACCCCAGAAAAGCCAAGGTGAAGGTTTCCCTGCTTGGGCTGACAAGCTGAGAGTACACCAAAGAGTCATGCCTGTCCTGGCAGTTCCAAAGCAAACTGAACTGAAAGAGCAAAATTTCTTCTGGTCCATTCTTTGGCCATGAGGCTGGGCGTGGCTGGAGGATGCGTGACTCCCTTCTTTGCCTCCCTGCTCAGCCTACTTGGTACTAGGAAGGGCCAAGAGCTGGGGTCCAAGTTCCATTTCCCACTCTCTTCTGGTCAACAGCAACCTATTCAGGAGCATTCTGTTCATGCTGAGGTGTCCTGGGAAGCAGGTCCTCTTTGACAGACTATATGTGTTAGACTTAGGAGAGGTTCTCTTTTCTAAGATATGGGGGAGGCTGGGGAGTGTCCAATTTTCTTGTGGACACTTGTAGTAGGGAGTCTTCTCTGGGGGCCTTTAGTGCCAAGCTATTCCCAAAGGCTGGGGAAATGGGAAGAGCAAGGGGCCTATTGGGCTTCTAACTTAAGTCCTGCTTGATGCGCATTGCGACCTCCTTTAGACGTTCTAGATGTTCACCTTTAACCTACACCCGCCCGCGTTTCACCTGTTGTAAAGTGGAGACAGGAGAATCGCCTAGGAAGGTTATTGTGTTTGTCTTCCTTGGCTCTCACTGAATAGCGGGATGAACGAGCAAAGAATGGGTCCACCATTCCCCCACCTTCCTGTAGCGGAGGAACTTCTTTTCAGTCTCTAGCCACGGGGCAAGGACAACAACAAATCAATGATCCAGAGGGGTCCCCGAGGGAGGTGAAAGAAAGATCCTGCAAGGAAGGAGGTGTGGGAGGTAAGTATTTCCATTAACACGAAAGAGCAGTGTTTGGGGTTTAACGCTTTGGCGCGTGATGAAGCCTAGTGTGTTATTTGGAATCCAGCAAAAAGTTAAGACTATAGGGTGAAATGAAGCCTTCAGATTTTCAAACGCCCTTCCCAGACTTGTCCGAGCGGATCCATAATCCCGCGCCTGTAGGTGGCGCTGCAATGAGGTGCCTAGATGAAGATAATGCCGTCTGAGGACTGAAAGACATTAAAGGGGGGGGGAGGATCTAATAAAATTTCCATAGCTACCTTTCTACCTCTCCACTCCCGCCTGCTACCTTTATTTCGGGGGAATAACGGGGACAACACTGCAGGACCAAACGCTCTGGTGCTTCACGCAGGGCTGCTGCTGAGAGCCCAGGGAGTGCTGGACCTAGAGGTCCAACCTCTAGATTCAGTGTCTAGGTGCGAGGCAACATCCTGTCACCAACTGTGACTGATTTCCAGATCGCGGCATCAAAGAATAAGCTAGTGATTCTTCTTGCAGACTGATTCAGAACCTTGAAATACCATACACAAACCGGGTCTAAAGCGCTTTGGCCCTAGCTGAGCAGTTCGCCCGTCCAACCAAAGGGCCTAGGGCTGCAACCGGGCCCCAAGGTAAGGAAGCGCTTAGATCCCATAGTCTGTGAGCAATCCCGGATCACCCAATAACGGGGTGGCAAGCATAACCCTACCACCGTAACCCGCACTTCACTCCCGGGCTTAGCAAGTACTGTCCAGAAACCAGGACTAGAGGCGCGGCCTGGTTCTCCTTTATCTTTTACAGAAAGCTCTAGACCATCTCATTGCACTAGCACACCCGCCCGAAGGGAGATTCGCAAACAACTGTGCTAAAGGACCCGCATTTTTGCTCCCTCCCACCCTCGCTACCCCCTCCCAGCCACTAGCTGCAACTTTCAGCGTCGGAAGCTCAAGGTCATTGAGTGACCGTGGCCCGCGTCCTGCCGCTGCAGTAAATCGTTACTAAAATTGCAACCGTGGCAAAGCGAGGTCCCCTTCTGACAGCTACAGGGTCAGCCTGCTCCCCCCCCCCCCCACCTTCCCAGCCGCTATTCCTCTGTAGAGACCTGATTCATGGTTACACTTTCTGTCCCTCAGCCACGAGTTTTACTCCTTGAACAAAATACTTCCTTTTCATTTGAGGCTTTAATAAACAAACGCAATGGTACCGCAGGAGGCTCAGAGCCGTCCTTCTGAAAGCGATTCTACTGTTGAAAACTGAAAAATGGGTGTAATTTGCGTTCAGAAAGTGATGTTAGGGTCACAGCAATTTCCCGGGCCGTTATTTATTTTTACTTTAAAGTCTTTAGGGAAGATTTGCTTATATACTCGGAAATCTTCCAGTACGAGAACCCCAGCAATCCCGCTCGCCTTCAATGAGGGAGGGGGGCTGGAGGTGGAGAACAATTACTGAGTGACGCTAATATGGGGAAACTGAAAAGAAATGTCGATTGTTTTTATTGTAATAGAAGGAGTGAGCAAACAGAAAAACCAACCCCGGCTGATCGGAAACAGGCAGGCGGAGAATGAAAAGTGGGTTTCAGGCCGCAACAGGCCCCTCCCTCCCCTGGCCTGGGAAAGAGAGAGCCGGCGCTGAGCGCTCGCTGGACCCTACAGCCTCCAGCACGGGCTCCTCGCGACTGTCCAGAGTCCCGGCATACCCGGAGCATCTTCCCAGCTCTTGCCCTCCCTCCTACAGCCTTACCTGCCACAGAAGAGGAAAGGGTCTCGGTGTGCGTGGTTCGTCTGGCCGAAGCAAGGCGGAACAGCCAGGAAGCAAAGCTCCGAGAATCCTGGGGCTCCGCTTGGGGTCCCCTGTAGCTTCTGGTTGCGCTGGGTCCCTGGGTCGTCCGCAGCCGGCGAGCCAAGGCCAACAGGTCAGTGTGTGCGCGCCCCTCCCTCGCTGTCCTTCTACCCTAGGCCTGGCTGAGGACCCCTGCAGGCTGGCCCTGTCCCCAGACTTCAGTGGTTGTTTCCTCTAGCTGCCGCTGCCACCCGCGACTCGGGACACAAATTTGCTGGGCTAGCCTTCTCGGGTGGACGTGGCCTGGCTGTGGGAGCGGGCCGCGCCGCTTGCCCCGACATTTGCCAGGAATCTCAGTGGGTGAGGGCGCCCAGATACGAAGGAGCCTAATTGCTTTTTCTAAGTCAAGCGCAATGCAATGCCGTACTCACCCTGGGCCCGCGTGCTGTAGAGGAACCGGACTCGAGGTCCAGCCTTTGCCTTAAAGTTTCCCCCGAACTCACTGCCTCTGAAATTCCACGTCCCGGAGCTCGACTCCGGCTGCCTCTTGGGGGCTCCCAATGATCCTCAGCAGGGCAGAGTGGCTTGGGCCTTGGTGGGTCCATTTTGCTCCTAGCAGGGTACAAGCTGCGGAGTTCGGTTCCTAAGTACTCTCCCCTACCTCCTGCGTTCCTGGCAACTGAGGCAGAGAAAGACTCCCTTCCCTTCCGCCGTCACCACGGACCTGCACGCGCACTGAAACTGTCCTTAAGTACTGGCTGAGATCAAATGATGGTTCCCAGAGTAGCTCTCAGCCAGGAGTGCCGCGATGCGTTGTACAAGGCCTAGGGAAGAGCTGGACTCCTCAGTCTGCGCGGCCTTGGGAAGAACTGGATTCCTCTTTCTGCGCATCTCTCAGACTTCGCTAGTGCCACAGGTGGCGGGTCCATGACACTGGGACCCCTGACAGATTTATGATGACTTTACGAGCGTCTAGCCGGGGTCGTTGGGGGGCAGGGTCGAGTTCAGCAGAGGAGGAGAAGCCCTAGGGCTAACGCCCCGCAGCGCTGTGCGGGCCTAGCTGCTCCTGCATCTCTGGGGTTGACTTCCACAGGCAGCTGCCCAGTGCCGCCTAGTGTGTAGAATCCTGGACTAACCTCCTCCTTCACACCCTCTGGTCCTCCAGCTTCCAGTCTCCTACTGAGTAAATATTTACCCAGAGAAGGGGTCGCCCCAGAAGAGGCCTTAGCGCCTAGGGAAAGGCTTTTAGCTTCTCTCTGGCCTGTGCCAGATGCAGGCCTTTCTGGCTATGTTTTGGTTTTGGTCTTAAATTTCTCCTTTTAGTAGAAATTCTCCCGATTCATGTATGACTTCTTGGATCCAGACTTCATTAACCAGGGACTCTGGCCCTCAGTGATCCTTGCACTTTCTTAAGTCCTGCATCCCCGTGTGCACTAAGGCTCACTGGTACTGAGTATCTTCCCCCTTCTCCTCCCTATTGTGCATCCCCCCCTCATCCTTCTCCTCCTCTTCCTCCCCACTTTTGCTACACCTCCAGGGATCGCGGGCTCCTTGGCATCCAGGGCACTCGGTGCCCACAGGAAGGAAGGTTCAGCACTGGCCACTTCTTGGAGATGACGTGTCTCTTCTCTGTTCCTGCATCTCCAGTTCCTAAAGTCCCTAAGCCCCGAGTTTGTTTTGTCATGGGTGCTGAGTGTCCAAGATTGACTCATTCTGTGCTCTCCAGAATGCTGTTAGGAGGACCTGAGGGACACTAAGGTGAGAACCTATGTCCAGTAAAATGCTACCTGTGCATGCCCAGGTAGGCACAGCAGCTAAGACTGTGACCCATCAACTGCCAGACCCAGCAGACAGAAAACCTAGAGATGCCTATGGACCTGTGCAAGAGTGAGAGAGACGCGCAACAGCCAAAGGATTTGGAGTGACAAGAATGCTGTGTATTAAATCCCCAAGCCAGAAGGATAGACACACAGGTCTTTCGCTCACTCGGGGTTAATGAAGTTAGTTAGAGGCTCATTAGGACACCAGGTCTTGGCTCTCCACAGGCTGGACACGATGTCCTGACATACCAGTTCAGAAGAGTGTGAAATCCTCAATGGGTGCCCAGAAGGGCAAAGAGCACACCTGGAGAACACTACTTGCACGGGTTTGCGTGGGAACAAAGGTTCCTCATCCGGGGCACAACATAATCTTCCCTTTGCACAAGTCTCAGGCAAAGTTACGATCTTCACTCAGCTCCAGTGTCACCAGACATTTGTACAATAGCACGGAGGGGGTGCTGCTTCTCAAGTCTGGCTCGCCGAGGCTCTCCCTGTTACACAGAATCAGGCTGTGCTACACAGCAGCATTGAGCAGGGAGACAAGGGTAAAACCACAGAGTCAAACTGTGCAAAGACTTTCAACATTTGAAACCGACTAACAAAAGCTAGGGGCCATGTTCAAGCATTTCTGTTTGTGACATCTTTCAGATTCCTGACATGGCACACGACATCTGAAGTAATCTTTCAAACCCTTCACAGCTCGGTAATTTGAATTCAGAGCACATGCTCACACATCACAGAAGCAGGCACCTGGAGATCAGCGTTTGCTTCCAAGACAGGCTAGATTTCCTGGGTCCTCGTCAGTGGGGGCCACCGGATTTCTCTGTGCAGACCGGAACCTTCGGGAGAATGGGAGCACCTTCCTACATCTGTACAAGAGGGGCCAGGTGTGACAGAGACCCAGTGTTATCGTCCCCTTTCCTGTGTAAGACAAATCCCCCGACCATTCAAAGTTCGTCTCTTCCTTATTTTATTTCACTCTGCACATTCTTGGCTTCAAGAATTTTTTTTTTACCCCAAATTGTTCTATCTGCTTTGGACTGTGGGTGAATGAAAGTGAAAATCCACAGCTAGGCAGAACTGTAGAATCTCTGGTCGCTGAAATGAAGTCACGGGGAATTACATACAGACGCGATTACATATATGTGGCCTGGATGTCCACCTTCTTGGGGGAAAAAAATCTTTCAAGGTGGCTCACTAGTATTGAGAACTCTGACACATTTTAACATCCAGGCCCCTGCGTTCTGGGTGAGTGAGGCAGGAGTGTGGGGGTGGGTGGCCTCTGTCACCAGCGCTCCAGGTATCAACCATCCTTCCCGCACGGAGGTCTTGCGCTCTATTTAGTCGGGAGTTTTAGAATTCTCCACGCAGCACTAGGTCCCTGCCAGCACCCTCCTTGGTTTAGCCTCTCACTGCGGGCCTAGCCTTCTCAGGGTCTCCTTGTCTTTAACACCTCAAGCTTCTCCCCTATGGTCTCTCCGTCTCTCCGATCGATCCTGAGTGGACTGAATTTGTGGGCAAGATTCTTTCTGACAGTCCCCAAAGGTCAGCATCGCAGGTAGTTCTCAGATTTCCTCGCGTCTCGGAGTTCCCTTAACTGTCGTGCCCGCTAGTTTGCTACCGTAGAATCCTAACCTCCAATTTCAATTCTGAGAAGTCCATCCCTTCTCCAAGAGGTGTCCTCGGCCCCTACCCGCTTAAAGTCACCCAAATTGAGACCAAAGCTCCCATTCGCTTATTCAGCGTTTTTACCAGCTTGATTTTGCATTCTGTTTGTGGCGCCCCTGGGGGAAGATGTCAAACACTCATATTCATTGTATTTAGTCACCCAGGTGCGGAGCCAGCCTGAAATAGACAGCGGAAGGAGTTTCCCGGACTGAGCTGTCACTCACCGGTCTGCACCAATTACCACGCAGATTGCCCGCGGGCCCACCTCTTTTGGGGTGTGTCACAAGTGAGTGATAGACTGAGCCGCCCGGCCCTGCTCAGCCCAGCCCACGTTGCTGCTTAGATTGAAATGCAGAACTCAAGCCTCTTTCTGCCCGGCACAGACTTCCTTTTACTCTTTCCTTTGGCACTCTCGTCGCCTCCTCCTGGGAAGAAGCCGAGGCACCCGCGGTTTGGAGCAGCGACAGGTCGGCCTAGTGAGAGCGAGAGAAAAGTTTCTTTCTGGGAGTGCGGAACTGGGGCCGAGTTGGTGTACGGCTCGGAGCAATGGGTGAGTGGTGGCGGGGGACGCTGTCAGAACCGAGGAGGGAGGGAGCGAGCAGGCGAGGGCGAGAGGGAGGGAGCTGGGGCGCGCGACTGCGCGACCGCGCTCTATTGACTCAGACCGCGTCCCTAAGAGCTGTACGAACACGCCAAGGGTCAGCGGCAACAGGGGAGCAGTGGGAACTCCCGCTACCGGGTGGCAGTTGATGCCATTTTCTGATCTTAAGAGAAGAGGGCCGTGGCAGGGGCGAGTACCGAGCTCCAGTGTCAACCCAAGTTTTGTTGCACACGTGTTTACACGTGCAAACAAAACAGGACAAAAACAAAACAACTTCTTACCTTTCCCTGGATTCTGTCTAACCGCGCTGGGGGAAGAGGGTAAAGCGGTGGAGGGAAACAGGGGCCAAGCAGGCAAGGAGGGGCGTGCTGGGCATCAGTACCGATCTCCCTGCCTGCTTCGGAGAGTCTTAAGTGTCCCGCTGCCCCAGCTCGCTCTACTTGTTTATAGCTGGAATGCTCCAAGTAGGAAGGAGGTCTGGCCGCAGCTTATTTGGGGCCGTTTGTCCCAGGCCGGAACCGTCCGGTTTCGGGGCAGCACCATTTCAGTCAGGAGGGTGTTATAGCCCTGTCCCCGGACGCTCGTGGACGCCGAGTGGCAGGCGGTTGTCCCAAGCAGCGGGTGCGCGTTGTTGCGCGCTCTATGCTCCTTTTGCAGAGCCAGCCTTCGGGGAGGTGAACCAGCTGGGAGGAGTGTTCGTGAACGGAAGGCCGCTGCCCAACGCCATTCGGCTTCGCATCGTGGAATTAGCCCAACTGGGCATCCGACCTTGCGACATCAGCCGCCAGCTACGGGTCTCGCACGGCTGCGTCAGCAAGATCCTCGCGCGCTACAACGAGACGGGCTCGATTTTGCCCGGAGCCATCGGGGGCAGCAAACCCCGGGTCACCACTCCCACTGTGGTGAAACACATCCGGACTTACAAGCAGAGGGACCCGGGCATCTTCGCTTGGGAGATCCGGGACCGCCTGCTGGCGGACGGCGTGTGCGACAAGTACAACGTGCCCTCGGTGAGTTCCATCAGCCGGATTCTGCGCAACAAGATCGGCAACTTGGCCCAGCAGGCTCATTACGACACGTACAAGCAGCACCAGCCTGCGCCTCAGCCCGCGCTACCCTACAACCACATCTACTCGTATCCCAGTCCCATCGCGGCGGCCGCTGCTAAGGTGCCTACACCACCCGGGGTGCCGGCCATCCCCGGTTCAGTGGCCATGCCGCGCACCTGGCCCTCCTCTCACTCTGTCACCGACATCCTGGGCATCCGCTCTATCACCGACCAAGGTAAGGGGCTCAGAGGCGGGTTACTGAGCAGAGTGGGTTCCTGCACGCTGTCGGGAACCCCAGACCTCGGCCTTTAGCGAGTGTCTATCCCACCACCTGTGGGTTTTTCTTTTGGAAACCTAAGGAGTCTTCCCAGGGGGTGTCCTGATCTCATTAACTTGAAACTCTTGCCCCTCCGTTTCCTTGCCACACACACAGTCTGCAGCCTCATCTCAAACTACCAGATCCATAACATCCCCCCATCCCCAACACATGGTTCGCATTTTCCACCCTCCCCCGCCTCTCGCACACTCGCGGCCTCAGCCCGACTAGTCTGCTTGGAGAGCGCAGCCGGCCGACTTGGGGAGCAGTGGGGGAGGCTCTAGTCGGCTAGGGCCTTCGGGCTGCAGATGCTACTGCCGGTAACTTGCTTGCCGATCAGATGCAGCAGCTGAGAGTCCCGCACGCTGTGGAAATTGTATTATTATTCTCGGATTCTGGCAATCAGGCCAAATTTGCTCAGGCAGGAAGTTCAAATGTCACCTAATTGGTTTCATTCTTATGCTTCATTTTCCTCGGAAACCGAGGTCCAGGTTCTCTCTCTCTCTCTCTCTCTCTCTCTCTCTCTCTCTCTCTCTCTCTCTCTCAGCAGTTACAGTGACAATTGCTTGACGGTTCGCTGTTGTCCTTTCTGCTGCTGCCGTCTCTGGGTGTCGCTCCCCACCGGGCTCCCGTTTACCTGACAGTCCTTGGGTACTGGGAAATGCTAGTGGCGGTTGGACCCCTTCTCGCGCAGGTTTTCAGCCTGAACCTTGCGCTGTCCTGAGTGTCTTTGCTGCCTGCTCAGAAAGATCCCCGGCACTCTGCACCCAAAGACCCGGCTTCTCCGGGAGGCTTGGGTTTGTTTTCTTTTATTGTGCTGCTAAAAATAAAGTGTAAAAGACTTTAGCTTCGTTCTTGGTGTAGGGAGAAAAAGACACTTAAAATGTTTTATTCGCTCAATTTAATGCCTAATTTTTTTTTAGTGTAAGGTTTAAGACAGGCAGAGGAAAAATTAAGGAAAGAGGAAAATATTTCCTGTAATCATTTCTTGCTTTCTGAGTTTCCACCGCATTGGCACAATCTCCTTTTAAAGTAACGAAAGCAGTGCGTAGTTTCTCCTCTTGTTTTCTGACTGGGAATTGACCAGAGTTATTTGGAACTAGCTGGAACCTTAGTTGGAGATGTTGCCCTTGATTTATAGGATAAACTGACCTCACTGACATTTAAAGGAAGCCCCTGTTCGTGGGAACGTGTGCGATCAGCAGAAATGGGGGCTCACAGGGGGATCTCAGTTTCTTAAGATAACTTCAGGCTTGTGCCCACCGACTGCCTTTTGTCTGGGAAGGCAAAGGCCAACAGGCCTGAACCAGCCATGGCTTCCTGCTGCAAAGAATGAGAATATGACCTTTTTCTTTGGAGGGGAGGCATAGTGAAACTGGGCGGATTCTTCTCTGGGGAGTCCTGCAGTCAGACCAAATGTCAGGTAGGAAAGTATAGGATAATAGAAGGGAGTGATGGTTCCTTGTAGATATTGCTGTCTATTTATGATGTCACTTTTAAACAACCAGGTTTCTGATAAATGTGTGCTTTCCTCCAAATGACCACGCTTTGAAGAACCTGTATCAGATAGAAGTGTCTAAAATCAAGTTTAAACAACACCGTCAAATTTCTATACATAGGGGCCAAGAAACCAATGTCTTTTCTTCAACATGCATAACTGAAGATATTATGGCAATCACCTTACTATCTCTTTTTTTATGTGTATATATCCTTTTAGAACAGAAAGATAGGCACATGGCTTTAGCCCTTTTCTTGACAGCGAGTTCTACTTTCATTCTCTTAATGCTTTATTTCATCTTCTCTTTCTAATACTTAAAAAAAAACCCTTCTTTATAGTTGACCATTGACACTCACGGTACTTCCAGACTTAATTTTAAAACTAAACATATAAACTTACGCATTTAGCAGGCAGAGATTGTCGGGAAGTCCCATATACACACACGATGTGGAAATCTGTGTGTGTATGTTTTGCATGTGCATTGTGGGCATCGTTCAGTTATTGTTTGCAAAGGACTTTACAGCTCTTTTGTTCTGTCTTATTGACATAACTATCAGATCTCCACAGTGCAGTGAGCATTTTTCAGGCTGTCTCTGAGCAAGACACACTTAAACCAGTACACCTCTATCCCTCATCTGCCGCCACCACCACCACCACCACCACCGTGAGCGTCAGTCACATCTTTGCCACTCTCCTTCAGTAAGGGCAGAGGTGACGAACAGATAGCCAACTTCACAGGTTTGGGTTCTTCCTTCCATTTGGAAAAATTCTCTTTCAATCCTTTCCCTGAGAGATCAAGAAGGGAGAAAGGAAATCTAACGCTGGTTTTAAACAAAACAAAATTCCGTCTGGCGTGGGTGAAACTTAATTCAGAGGCCTACTTCCAGGTCATTAAAACTTCTCCAGGCCCTAAGCTGAAAAGCGAGGTGTCTACGCTTGGGCCCAGCGCGGTAGGAGGCCTAGAGCAGGGGAGCTGACCCAGGGTCTCAGCCCCAGAGCCTTGTGGTTAGGGATTCGGGTTTTGTCTCAGGAGGGGGCGCACGGGTTGAGGCCGAACCTGACAACTCTCTTCCACCTTCCCAGGAGTGAGCGACAGCTCCCCCTACCACAGCCCCAAGGTGGAGGAGTGGAGCAGCCTGGGCCGCAACAACTTCCCGGCCGCGGCCCAGCACGCAGTGAATGGACTGGAGAAGGGGGCCTTGGAGCAGGAGGCCAAGTTCGGGCAGGTGAGGAGGAGAGGGCTTGGCCAGGCGGGCCTCCTGGTGCGGGGCATCGGGAGATGGAGGGGAGGGGACGCAGAGTCTTTCTGAACCTCGACGCGGGTTTTTTTTTTTTTTTTTTTTTTTAAATCCGGGCTGGCGACCCACGGGTGCCAGGAGATGGATCCCGGGTTGACTAAGTCTGGGCAGGCGGAAGGCTGAGTAAAAGCCTGATCTCCCGCTGCACGTGTGACCCCCTAACCCTTCCACCACACCCAGCAGTCACAGTTAACCCAAGGCCGAGATTCGGAATGGCCGGCCTTGGGGTTCAGAGCAGCGCCCCGCTAGCCGGGACACCGGCAAGCCAGAGTTGCAGGACTTGTAGGAGGCTGCGGGGGCCCTGTACAAGACAGTTCCCCTGCCTTGTCCGGCGATAATGGAAGAGGGGCAACCAGATAAACGTAATAAAGTTACCATTTCCCGATTAAAGGTCACATCATAATTTCCCAAGGGAGGTTAGTGAGAAAACCTCAAATTATACGGACTGGCTGTGGACCGTTTAATTTTCCTTTCCCTCCCCCTGGCCCTCCCTCTACTCTCTGAAGGAAAATTTAAAACACTAGTGTTTCTTTTTCTCTCCCTGCTCCACCCCGCCTTGAGAAGAAGTAAGCAGCCGCCACACTTTTGTGTGAGTCCAAATTCGTCAGTAGGCTACAATGAAGAGTTCAAAACTCAAAGGCGGACTTAAGGCAGTTGAAGGCATTTACAGAGTAGACCCCCACCTCCAAAGCGACAAAGTACTTAGTCTTATCTTAAAGCCTTAAAACGTTATTTCTCGTTAAAACCAGTTATGATATTTATTGGAACGTATTATTCTTATCCGTCGAGGGGACAGCTTAACTATCATTTTCTCTAACAAAGCACATTTCTATTTCCTAGTCCCTCTCAAGTGTCAGGATGCATTAATAGCTAGTTTATTTAGTTATTCCCTGGCAAATAGGACTAAAAACAGCAAGGAAAAAAAAGACACTTTTATCATTCTGCTTCCACTGTAGAGAATGCCCATGAGGTAACATCAGCAAATTCACCATTTTCTTTCGCAAAGACCTGCCTGGAACAATGAGCTCACAGAGGCCACGGTGGTAAGCAATGGTTAGAAGCCTGGTGCTTTCATAAGGCTGCTTCTTAAGCAAGCTGTTGACCCATTTAGAGCCTCGGTTTCTTTATTTTCAAAATAAGGAAATAATAATTCCAAAGTCAAAAGAGTCAGCAGAGTCAACAGATTTGGCTCTTAGAAAACATTCTTTAACCTCTGTAGTTATAAATGGCAATTAGAAAATGACTTTAAGAACAAGTGATATTCATATGCATTGTTTAGAAAATCCATAGTAAGAAACATTCTACCAAGCATTTGTGACAAACAATAGTTTGAATACACAAAGCAACAAGAACAGTAGCCTAGCAAGCATTTAACAGGAGCTCACTGCCTTCCGCTGCTATTGCTCTTTGGAATCACACTGTGAAGTCTAGAGTTCAGAATAAGCTCCAGTTCCCACAGGCAGTCAAGGAACACCCTTCACCAAAAAAGCAGTTTCCTCACCTAGAAACCTCCAGAGCCCCTTTTATTTCCCCCTCCCTTGAATGATGTGTCTGCCAGTGAAGCGTGTTTAGAAATGGCTAATTTATAATATGCTTTAAAACTAAACTGACAGTTTATTTAAAATAAATAGCATTTCAAGTAATTTGTTGTTTCCCTAAAACTCTCTTACAAAGAATTTTAAATTACTAAATTATGTTCTATAAAAACAAAGAATTTAAGGATAAGGTACCAGATAAATGCTGTTTTAAATGTTGTAATACTTAAGAGAGCAGAACCCCAAATAAAAGGATATTTCTGTCAAATTTATAATTGAAGAGCTCTTAATTGAAATGCTATCCCATACTGCCGTGTAGGCAGGTAATTCAAATGATCCACAATCACGCACAGAAAGAGTTTCTAAGCACAGCATAAATCAGTGCATACTCAATTATGATGAAGATGGAAGATGGAGTAAGGAGGCAAACATTTCACCTTAGGCATTGATTACACAGAAACTCCTAAAATTAATATGAGTAGGAATTGTATATGTGTGTGTTTCTCTTGCAATATTCAAAAGTTAACTTTAATTTTACAAGTCTCGCTCTGCCTACAAAGTATTGTCAGCATAGTCTGATAAAAATGACAACTCAGGTTCCAGTTGCTCTCCTGGCCAACAAAACTTGAAAGTTCTCGACAAAGGAAAACTGAAAAAAAGAATTGGCTGTAATTCATTTGGGCATTTGAAGTTGTAATGAATTGTTGTGCTATTCTTTAAATCTAGTTTTCTTTTGGGGTGCTGGGGGTGAGGGGAAAAGGGGAATTTAGATTCAGAGCTCAGAGCATGTTTTCCTGGACTACACCTGCAAAATGACCCTAGAACAAGTTGGCAACTGAGCCCGAATCCTATTGCTTACCATAATCTGGAGATTCTAGCTTTAGCTCAAACTTCAAAGATGCCTGATACCTAGGAATTAGAACTGTGTGCACCATATTTCAAAATTAGTTTAGAATATCCAAATTTATCTTACACATTAACGTTGTACTGTAATTCATATCGGCATTCCATTCAGAAGTCTTTGTTGACTAGGGTAAAGAGTTTTTATCTTAGATTTTTCAACTATATTGGGCAGGAAATCTTACTCTCATCTACTTGTGAAGGGAAACAATGTTTTCTTGTTCTTCCTATTTGATTTTCTTATGTTGAAGGCACAAAATCTCAACTTAATGTGATCAAGTGAAAAAATGAAATAGATAAACAGAGGTGTTGGCTATATTTGTCATTTTACATGGGATTTGGTAAATTAATAATTGATTTTATTTACACAATTCATAAATAAATGCACTGCATTTGAAAAGTTTTCTCCAAATAGGCATGTTTCCTCAGAACAAACCGCTCACCTGCTATTGGTTCCCAGTATCTTCATTTTGAGGTTGAGTATGTAAATGGAGCCAGTAAATTTAATATAACACTCATTAGCAATTGAGAGGTCAGAAATAGAGACTAGTCTATAAATACTTGCACTAAAAATGTTCAGAATTAAATGAGTTGTGAACACAGTTGAATTTAAAAATGCAGCTTAATCTAAAATTCTCGTAAAGTATTTATTTGTGCATCATTTTAAGTGATGATCTGTCGGGATCATCTTGTATATAATTTCCTAGTGAAGTATTTTAAAAACTTTGTTTGATAATTAAAAAACAAGTAAATTCAAAAAACTGAATCTATTTTCCTGAACATAGTATTTTCATAAAGACAAAAATGAAGTTGCCCTGAATTTTCTTCACAGTAAATAAAGTGCTAACTTTTGTTAAATTAATTTATAATTTTATAGAGAATGAAATTTTAGGCAAATTTCAGTAGTCCTTGAAATCCATTCTATTTTTGACATACATGGTCTAATTTGATTAATTTTCAACCAAACTTAATAATTATATATATATATATTTATATCTGTAATATGTGTCATGTGAAATAGCAACACAAGGTAATTTAAAAGACTATAAAATCCAGATCCCTAGGTGAAAGGATTCTGGATTTTTTTATTATCTTATGTTACCTGAGATGATTGACGTGCTAAATGATTTGATCATTGTACAATGTACACATGTACTGAAGCATCGCACTGTACCTGACAATTCTATATAAATATTGTCGTATGCCAGTTGGGTACAAAACAAAATTAAGTCAGTGTAAGGCTGTATGTTTTGATAACATTTTAGAAACATAAAATTTAGAAACGATTCAATACCATACTAGCTTCCCATTACCTGGAGACATTTGGACCTGCAGTAGGGTAACTAAAAGTAATTCTCTGCGATGAGTGTTGAGCCATGTTCATGACATGGTTTGTTTTACTAGGTCATTACATAATAAAGAACAGAAGAACAGTAGTTAGAGAGATAACCTCAGAGAAATAATTTATCAAAAATATCTGCTTATTCTCAGATGCGAAATTGCTTTTTGTCCGTGAAACTGATATTGTGAATATCACGATATATGTGAAGCACGATAGTTTTATGGCCAAATATATTTTATGATAAAGCCAGGGAGAACTGGTGTTACTAGAAAGGAAAGGCCAAGTGGATTGGAGGAGTGGCTGACAGACAGACAGATCGTGGACAGTTAGATTGGTATTTGCATTTTCTTTAAGAAAGAAACTGTTGCGTAGACCATTTCCAGAATTTGAAAGAAAAAAAAAGTCTTTAACTTTTAATTTCCAGACAGTTGTCATGCTAGCTTTCTTCTTCTTCTTCTTCTTCTTCTTCTTCTTCTTCTTCTTCTTCTTCTTCTTCTTCTTCTTCTTCTTCTTCTTCTTCTTCTTCTTCGTCTTCTTCTTCTTTCTCCTCTCTCTCTTTTTCATGGTCACAAGTGTTTGGATACTAATGCATTTCCATTTTCTTAGACTGGGAGAAATACAGGGAACAACCATAAATCAAATAGTGAAATGGCTTGTTGGAACTTTTATTTACTTTTGCCAACAACTTTATTCATTTGACTTGCTTGAAGTAAATACTTGTCCTGTAATAAAGGGTGGGTGTGGGGGTTAGCTTTGTTTTGTTCTTAAAATAAGAGAATCGCACCTTTGTGTTCACAAGTCTTCAGTAAGTTGTTTATGAAACGGCCCTGATCTGTCCCATTTTGTGAGGATACAACATGGTTAGGGCAGGACCTTGTCCTCCAACAGCCTACCAACACAGCCATGTGATCATCTAACTCAAACTCTGTTATGACATCAGTATTCCTCTAGAAGATCTCTTCTAGTGTTCATGAGATAAAAGCTGTCATTTTTCCTGAGACAGCTCAACAAAGGAAACTAACTCTCCTGGGCATGCAATTTGTCTGTTTTACTTCATAACAGTAAATCTCATTTCCAAAATGAAGTAGAAGGTAGCTGGTTGTGAGGAAGATAGGTACAGCTTTCTTCCAGAGAAAATTCTTATTGCTTTCTTGGAAGATTGGTGTGAGAAGGGGGTTAAAGGGCTGGAGTCTTATTTATGAAATATTTAGGCAAAGTAATTTTCAGAAATGGGATTTCTATTACATTCCTATTGCAGGGTTTCATTTGGAAAATTTGTTTACTTTTCCCTTGAGATTCCGTATGTTGGTTGATTTATAAATCATATTTACAATCCAATTAAGCAGTGTAATTTAGCATGTTTGCTCCTACTATATTTATGGTGTACATTTGCTAGTCTCCACTCAGCCTAATGAGCTTTTCAGATTAATTACATGCCCTTCACTGTGAACATTGAGCAGATTTGGGGCGTTGAAATTTGTTCCTTTACTGGAAAGCATAAACAACGTGGTGCTACCTGTGGCTGCTTTCCTTTGCTGTGGAAAATTTTACCCTTTCAGTGAGTTCTTCATAAATAGTGATCACTTTACCCAGTAGAGATTTATTACTTTTGCTAATGTCATGTTTCAAAATGAATAGTGAGAAAATGGATATTTATTGAGTCACTGGAATGAATGAACAGAGGAGGCTGGGGGCAGGGGCATTTTGAAGCATATTTGCTTTTTTCTTGCTTATTTTCCCCCTCTCCAGGCCAATTTTGAAATCTGAACTCCCAGCAGCAGAATGAAACACTAAGACAAAACTCTGCTCTTGTCCTGCTCAAGCCATAGGCATGAGGAAAAGCCGCCAAGAGTTAGTATTCTAAGGCTGAGAATTTCACCCCTTTAAGTGACCAGGTGCCTCTCTTTGTACAAGATGAAGCTACCTCTCTCATCTTGCTGCTCCCTCTCAGGTTTTTCTACAACACAGAGGGGATTGTAAACTGACAGCCAGTAAATACCATGGTGTTTTGCGAACCTTGAAATATTCAGTATTACCACAGATGATAACAAGGCAAGTTTGGTATTTTAGGTATGAGAAGTTGGGTAGACATGGAAAATTTAATAGGCTATGTTATATTTGAATGACTATAGTTATAGAGTAAATGCAGCACACGAAAGTAAGCTTAAAGCCCAATGTTTTGCCTCCCCACACGGGGAGCGTTATGAGAGTCTGAGCCAGTCTTTCTGTGGGTCATATTTAGGGGTGGGGTAATAAGTGGGCCCATGTAAGAAGATTTCAGACACAACAACAGAACAGCTTCTACTGCAACAAGAATGAGGATGCTTATAGTAAATCCCGCCACCAGCATCTGGCCAAAAGGACAGGTAGGAAAAGTTTATCAGAGATGGAAAACAGAATTCAACAACAGATATTTTCTCCCAGATAGATCATTATTTTACCATGCATATTAAGTCTTTTGATATTAGGCACTTCAAAAATGTAGAGCTAAGTTTTCTATTATTTTAAAACTAATTTTAACACTTTCCTTTTGTGCTGGAGATTGAACCCAGGGTAATATGCACGCTAAGCTAAGAGCACTGAGCTATACTCCTAGACCTTAATATTCTTATTTTGTTTTTCTGGTTATACATTGGTATTAGTAGTATTAAGCACAATTAATAGTAGGCAGGGACCAAACACAGATGTGAACACCATTTCCTAATTCTACTGGAATTATTACATTCCAAACTAATTTTTAATGCATCTTGGGGAAAATAAAGGTATAAAATAAAATAATGAATAAAAGCAATAATCTCTGGAATGCTAGGCTATGTCCCATCTTCCCCTGCAACTTGATGCCTGCATAGATTTCCATTACCCAAGAGCTCTGAAGCAAGTTCTTTTGAGACATAATTAATTCTTCTTAAAAAAGGGGACATAAAGTTTTTTTTTTCATAAGGAGACAAAAGAATCTGTGGTTTGAGGTTGCATCACACTGCCTTGTGACTGTCTAGGAAAACCACACAGAAGACCTGCAGCATCAGGCAGGAGTGATGGGCTTTAAATGCATGCCCATTTTTCAACTTGCGCATAAAAAGAAGATAGGCCAGGCGGTGGTGGCCCATGCTGTTAATCTCAGGACTCTGGAGACAGAGGCAGGTGGATCTCTGTTAGTTCAAGGCCAGCCTAGTGGACAAAGTGAGTTCCAAGACAGCCAGAGCTAAACCTTGTTTCTAAACTACGACCTCCTCCTCCAAACAAACAAATAAATAAGAACAAGAGAATTTGAGTTTTATTAAACAACAATATGAAGTCATGTCTTTGTTAATTGTTCTGAGTTTTCATAAAAGGCCATCATTTGGGGATACCTTTGAAATACATTTTAATTTCATCTGGGTATCATGGCATATACCTGTGCTATCTGGTTGAAAGGCTAAGGTAAGAAGGATATGAGTTTGGGGCCAGTCTGTGTACATGGTGAGACCCTGTTTAAAAACAAAAACAAAAGCTGGGCACAGTGGTACACACATTTAATCCTAGCATTTGGGAGGCAGGTGAATTACTGTGGGTTTAAGACAAAACTGGTCTACACAGTGAGTTCCAGGACAATCAGAGATACATAGTGCACCCTGTCTCAAAAAAAAAAAAAAAAGAAAAAACCTGAAACAAATAAAAAAAACAAATATAAATAAACAAAAAACCCAAGCAAACAAAATACCCCGAAACTTAAAACAAAGCATTAAAATTACAATTGAATTAATATATATATTATATATATATAATCTTGTAATTGTGATAAGTTGAACAGTTTATAAATGAGCTATTGTTTTTTTGTTTTTGTTTTTAGAGACAGAATTTCTCTAACCCTGGCTGTTCTGGAACCTGATCTGTAGACCAGGCTGGCCTTGAACTCAGAGAGATCTACCTGCCTCTGCCTCCTGAGTGCTGGGATTCAAGGCATGTACTACCACCACCCACCTGAGCTATTGTTTATTAATCCTTACATTTTCTAAAATAGTTGGATATTTCTAGGTTCCTAGGACATAGGAGGTACTCAAAGATCCTTTCTCTTCTTTTCTATTTTTAAAAGAATACACAACGACAAAAAGAAGAATATAAAATATGTGTTCTAATATTTAATGTGTATCAAATATCTAAGATGAGGTTTTGTCAGAAGTCTGTGGGTAATGCTAATGCATATCCATATATATATTCTACAATATGTGTGTGTATGTATGTTTAGATATTCCTTTTATACTCAGAAAATAGGCCTAGACCCCACTATTATATTCTCATAGACGTGGAAGTAAAAATGATGACCAGATGAGTTAATTCAGAAAACAATTTTTGGAACTGAATGAGAAGGGATAGAGTTCATTGGTGGATGGCACACTTGGTATATACAAAGCTCTGGGCTCAATCCGAGTACACAAAAGACAGCACCATTTTTGTCCTAACTTAATTGGACAAAGCATCTAATATGTGCCTGATTTACTGAGCTCTAGGGACTAAATCATGTTTTCTAATACAGTTCCAGTATTTACATTACCTTTTCACTAGGAAACATGTTGACACATTGGTCCAGTCATGTCATTTCCAGGAAACAAGATTTAGTCTTTATCTTTACAGAGTAGAAACTGAGAGGAAAAAATGAACCACTTGAAGGGTGGGGAGTACTCGTGCCAGAGAGGGATTAGAAATCAGGGTGTTTTTGGTGTTGTTAGTAGTAACGATACCAACAATGATTTATTAGATGCCAAGAAAGCACTGGTTTCTAGACAAGCTTGCCTGCCGGAGCCGTTCCATTTTGTTTGAAAACAAAGATTTCACATTAAATTCATCTAAAGGGATTTATCCATATGGCTTTAAAAAACAAACAAATAAAAACCCAAACTTTGCAAATGAAAAATTTCCAATTTCAAAACTACACATACTCAATTCATATTTGTGGAGAAAATTTCTTTTCTGATAAAACTGTGAAAAATATATTCCCGAACTTCATTAAGAAAACACACAAACTCCAAACCAAAACAGCAATAAGAAAACCAACGTCAAAAACCCTTACTAGAAAAGTCCTAGTTTTACGAGTCCTTTGTCCAAGTGGCATTTTCAACATGGCATCTTAAAATATGGCCCTTTTTTTTTTTTTTTTTTTTTTTGCCCATGTTTTATTTAACCGAGGGTTTGCTCATTTTGAGTCTCTAACCCAGCAGCCCGCACCTTGTGGCCCTTCAGTCCTGGAAATGAAAGCTGTATGAGACAGGCCTGGCACAGTGCTTTAACAAAGGAGCTGAACAAAACCCAAGTGCCAGGAAGGTTGACAAAGGCTGTGGAGAGCTATGTAATCAGGGTTGACTCTTTCTTGCCCTGCCTCGCCTTCGTAGACTTTCAAATCACAAAAGAAAGAAGTGAATTTTCTGGCTGTAGCTTCCTCAAAAAGAGTTTGTAGAAAGAACAGTATCTTGCTTTTCAGCACTGTGTTTGTTTAAGGAGCCAGACTGGATACTTTTAGGTCAAAGAAAGGTTAAAAGGAAGTCTAGAGGAAAAAAAAAAAAAAAAAAAAAAAAAAAAAGACAGGCCAGAAGTAGAACCGGGATACTGTGAACTCAGTCCGAGTTTCTAGTCTGTGTCTGAGGACTGGAGAGATGTGGAATGCTGTAATGTGATTGTCTTTCATTTCTTCTGTCTTTCTCGCAGGCACCAAATGGCCTCCCAGCTGTGAGCAGTTTTGTATCAGCATCCAGCATGGCTCCTTACCCTACTCCAGCTCAAGTGTCACCTTACATGACCTACAGTGCTGCTCCTTCAGGTTATGTGGCTGGACATGGGTGGCAACATGCCGGCAGCACCCCTCTGTCCCCCCACAACTGTGACATTCCCGCATCGCTGGCTTTCAAGGGAATGCAGGCAGCCAGAGAAGGTAGCCACTCTGTGGCGGCTTCCGCACTCTGATGGGAACTTCTATTTCCAGCCGCTTCACTTTGGTCTCCTCTCTCAGCAAATCCACCCCCTCTTCACACCCCACCCCTCCAGTGGTCCGGCCCTCCTGCCTCGAGAGCTGGCTGTATGGATTCATAATCTCTGTGCTGATGACACTTAGATATTTCTTGTCGTAGCTTCTTTCTTTTTTGCAGGAAACCTGGCGTGACTTTAGGATTTAAAAACAAAAGCAACTCTAAAGATCGAATGAGGCATTTTTGTTGCCCGCCCATTGTGTTAGCAAAGTGAAGAAACCTGTACCCCTGAAAGGGCTTATGGGACTTTACAGACCTACCTGTCCTTGGTAAAACCACACCTGTATATTTATTCTAAATCAGCCTGAACTTTTGAAACGTGCAATTGTTGAGATTTTGCAAAATCAATAAATAAAGGAAAACAGACGTAGAAAAAAAATAAGCTATGTGATACCCTTTAATCAAACAATGTGACCAGATAATGCTTAATTCACCATTAGGAAACCAATCAATAACTCACTTGTGTGATCTTTTGCTTATTTTTAAGAGATGACGTATTTTGTTGAAAAATATGTATAGATTCCAAGCAATATCGGAAAATTTCCTCCTTCTGTTGGTGTTTTGACTTGGTTCCTAATACAATAGTGTTTATATTCCTATTAGCTTGTAAATATGGACCGTGGATGGTGCATTGTGTCTTCACTGTACGGGCTACTCCTCCTCCAACACCACCACCTCTATTTTCCTCTACTTTTTTTTTTTTCTTTTTCGCAAAGGTGACTTTCTGGCAGTGTAATTTTCTCTATTTGGTGGTGGGTCACTCGGGCTCTTGGACCTGGACTTGCCCCCAAATTGTGTGTGTGCAGTGAAGGCTTCAGCATCTCACGAAGGATACTTTCTTTCTACAGCAGAGGACTCCAAACACAGACAAAACAAGCCACTTTCCTATTTGTATCCCAGTCAAACACACACGCAAGCATAGGACGACGAGAGGCTGGACTGTACCTGTACCACACGGCTCTGAGGGAAGTCACCTAGACACAAGTCTAATGTGAAGTGTTTTCTGCAGAGACACTTAAAACGAACTTTATGGGATGAAAGAAAAAAAAAAAAACACTGTGAAATGGAATTGTACTGTTATTGTTGGCTTACCTGTGTGTTCAGCAATCTCAGCCCCAAATTATCTTGTAACTTAAGAGGAAATGGAGAATTCTACTTTAATGAATGTAACAATGGCTTTCTGTGAAGTTTACATGGTGTACCGAAGCATGTTTCACACGTAGGTCAATAGGTGTTGGTCCGAGAAATACAAATGCTATTTAATTTTTAGCAAATTCCCGTTGTTCATTTATAGGGTTACAGAACAGAGATGAACTGCTAAACATTTCTAACAGTTTGATTTTTAGTTTCATGTCATGAATAGACTTGCAGGATCTGCTTATGTGCGTGTGCCCCCCCCCCCATGATTATATGGTTTATTTTAGAAGAATTCATTTTCTTGGACAAGATTCTACAGTTTGAACTCCTTATGCTTAGAAGGTTTCTCTTGCTTGGAAAAATTGGGCTAAAAGTAACTTTTAGGACATTGGCACAGTTCATCGGTTGAGATGTTAATGTACTGCAGGGCGTCTTGGTATTAATATCATTCAATAACTAAACAGGTTCCTTCCCAGATGTGGGCGTTAAAGATGCCAGCTTGTTGGCAGATTTGGTTCCTTTGCATTTGTGCCTGTGCACAGCTGCCATGCTGTGCAGGTTTCTCTGCCTGTCCTAAAGCTCGGATGGCTAGATCAACTCGTTTTTGAGTCCCTAGGATAGAAACCGTAAGCAGATTTTTGACACAGAGTTATGTTCAAGGAACTGCTTTTTTTTTTTTTTTTTTTTTCAAACAGCAGATGTCTCATAGAGAGCTTCGTACTGCATTTCTTTCTAAAGCAACCGGCATTCACAGCTACAAACAGGATTATAACTTCAGGAGAAGAAAAGCAGAAGGAGCCGATGAGATGAACTCTCAGGGCCATAGCCTCCCTTTGATCTTGTAAAACTCCCCGTTGACGTCTGGAGTTTCCAGCCATACCAGAAGGGCACAAAGATTCAATCCAGTGCTTTGGTGGAGACTTGCAAAGCATGCAGTTGAGGAACTTGCCATCCAGAAAAATTGACTTAAGGTACAGAATTATCCTTTATCTAATGTTTTTAGGTGGCTCTTAGGAGTGTTGAAAAATATCAACTGTTTGTATGGAAATACAACTAATAATGTTATTTTCCTTATCTAAATTAAGAAAGCTTATTGTTATTTATATTTTTTCTGTTTTTTTATTTTAAGAAATTAATATTAATAGTGTCAAAGTTTTCTTTTCCACTTTCTCTTTTCTTCCCAGGTTTTTTTTATTAATTGCAGTAAATCCACATGGAGCAATTTTTAAGACAACAGAAAGCCTAAACAGTTTTAGCTACTCACGGCCTCTTAGGATTTGAAGCCACTTTAAAAACTGAGAACAGGAAAACAGTGGAGCCAGGACTGCTTGGCCTTTAGAGCTGTTACTGTTGGCCAGTGTTAATGCCCCTTCCCTGACTCTCCCAGGGTAGACTTCTGATTGGCAGGAGCACTCTTCATGATCCCCCTTCCATCCGGTGCTGTGCCTTGAGTCCTCTCTCACAGGGTGCCCGTGTGTAGCACCTTCAAGGGCAGAAAGCGATCCCACGACACAAACACACTCTTCTCCTGGCTTTCTGTTTCTAATGACCCACATATTGAATATTGGACTAAGATACAAATGAGGAGAAAAAAGCATGTTGGAAAAGATGTACAACAGAAGGCTATGTATGTATATACAGTATGTCAAAAGCCTTTTATTTTTATACTTCAAATGCTCTAAATTAATAAATACAAATAATTACCATGTCATTTTTACTGTTTATTTTCAAAATGTTTTGGTGAGAATCCCCCGGAGTAGAAACACCCCACAGTAGTAGTTAAGAACAGGTGCCATCTAAAACATGCCGACATCTTTTCGTTGTTGACTTGAGCTACTGAAGTAGTCTCATTTGAGGCTGCAGACTTAAAAATCAGCTCTGGGTAGATCAAGACCAAAAAGCTGTATTCTTTTGACTGCATGTTAGTGCACGAGCGCTTGGAAATGCTAAGAATGTATTTTCATTTTGAAAGATTTTCCCTTTATCATAGACATTTTAATACCCTAGACTGTTGATTTTATACTTAAAGATGCCACTTATACCCAAGAATCTGGAGAACAGTTTTATTTCCCTACATTCTTTTTAAGGATGGCATAGGTAAGGGCTCAGGACAGAGGTGTTTGGAGGCAAATACAGGAAACAGAGAAGGGCCCAAGGAGTGCATCCAGTTTGTGACTTAAGATAAAACTATTTCAGTAATAAGACTTGTCTTCACAATGAATTATGTAAAGGGAATCAGTTTAATATAACACCGTGTATTCTATTTGTAATAAAAGACTTCAAATAGCATGATTTAAACATAACCCAGTTAAACCACCATGTGAAATACAAAATAGGCTTAGAAACCAGACCCTAACTGTGTATTATTACTAAAGAAAACCGGTAGACTCACATTTTTACACAGCACTCACAAAATTAAACATTCTCAAAGGGCTGTTTTGGTGTATTTAAATTTTTTCTTTCTTCTCTTTTAAAATATGATTTATGAAAAAATAGTCCTTATAAAAAACTTTTAAAGTTTGGCTTATAACTCAGTCTTTCTTTGAATAATTCTCAGGGAATTAGCCACAGAACAATTTATTTTTAAGAATTTAAGTATTTTTTAAGTTTTATTATTATTATTATTATTAAAAATTTCCACCTCCTCCCCTCCCCCCCCAGTTTCCCTCCCGTCCCTCTCCCTGCCCTGTGAAAAGTCCAAGGTCCTCCACCCTCCATCCAAGTCTAGGAAGGTGAGCATCCAAACAAACTAGGCTCCCACAAAGCCAGTACATGCAGTAGAATCAAAACCCAGTGCCATTGTCCTTGGCTTCTCAGTCAGCCCTCATTGTCTGCCATGTTCAGAGAGTCCGGTTTGATCACATGCTCCATCAGTCCCAGTTCAGCTGGCCTTGGTGAGCTCCCATTAGATCAGGTGGGTGCACTCCTCGCGGTCCTGACTTCCTTGGTCATGTTCTGCCTCCTTCTGCTTCTCTTTGGACCTTGGGAGCTCAGTCCAGTGCTCCAATGTGGGTCTCTGTCTCTATCTCCATCCATCGCCAGATGAAGGTTCTATGGTGATATGCAAGATATTCATCAGAATTGCTATAGGATCGGGCCATTTCAGGCTCCCTCTCCTCAGCTGCCCAAGGAACTAGCTGGGGACATCTCTTTGGACACCTGGGAACCCCTCTAGAGTCAAGTCTCTTGCCAACCCTAAAATGGCTCCCTTAATTAAGATATATACTCCCCTGCTCCCATATCCACCCTTCCTCCATTCCAACCCTCCCATTCACCCAAGCTCTCCCCATCCTCCCCTTCTCACTTTTCTCTCCCCATCTCCCCTTACCTCCACCCCACCCCCACCCCCAAATCCCCAATTTTTGCCTGGCAATCTTGTCTACTTCCAATATCCAGGAGGATAACTATATGCTTTTCTTTGGGTTCACCTTCTTATTTAGCTTCTCTAGGATCACGAATTATAGGCTCAATGTCCTTTTATTTATGGCTAGAATCCACTTATGAGTGAGTACATACCATATTCATCTTTTTGGGTCCAGGTTACCTCACTCAGGATAGTGGTTTCTATTTCCATCCATGTGCATGCAAAATTCAATATGTCATTGTTTTTTACCGCTGAGTAGTACTCTAATGTATATATATTCCACACTTTCTTTATCCATTCGTCCATTGAGGGGCATCTAGGTTGTTTCCAGGTTTTGGCTATTACAAATAATGCTGCTATGAACATAGTTGAACAAATGCTTTTGTAGTATAATAGGGCATCTCTTGGATAAATTCCCAAGAGTGGTATTGCTGGATCCTGGGGTAGGTTGATCACGAATTTCCTGAGAAACCGCCACACTGATTTCCAAAGTGGTTGCACAAGTTTGCATTCCCACCAGCAATGGATGAGTGTTTCCCTTACTCCACATCCTCTCAAACAAAGGCTATCATTGGTGTTTTTGATTTTAGCCATTCTGAAGAATTTAAGTATTTATAGACTTCTCAGAAAGATTATTAAATGAGTTTTTATTGTGAAGCAGTGTGAGTCGTATAGCTTTTATGAACTGTATCTGATCTGGACCCCATTCCTACCTAACTTACACACTCCACTGCTTCCTGTTCCTGTTCTTCTCACAGTGGGTCTATGGCCCAAAGTGCCTTGTCAATCTGTCTAAAACTCTAAACTATCAGAATAGGTTGTCTTCCGTCTTCACCGTACATCTAGCTTAGCTGGCTGTCTTCTCTTCATGGGACCGCAGATCACATGTCCGTTGTTAAGGGGAAAATTTTCTTAGCACGTCACCAGTTTTCCTGTAGTCATGCATAGGTGTGTTCAGACACCAACAACATCACTGCGCCACCTAGGAGAGAGAAAAGCTGCATCTCATCAGAGTTCTGAGAAAAGGCATCGACACTGCTCCCCGCTTCCACCCCATGCCACAGAGGCTCAGGAGGCCTTATCAGAATGGGGCTTTTGGAATCATCAGATCCGGAGCTCTGAGGCGCAGATAGAAAACAACAACTGTGGAAAATTCTCAGAGTAAAATCAAGACCATCATGTGTTTCCAAATGCATTTTTCCTCCTATGAGTTTCTGCGACTTTCATTATTTCTCATCAGGTTCTTTTTCGGCTTAAAAGAAAGTAAATAAATAAAGACATATTTAGTCATGTAAAGGCATGTGACTTTTCTGCGAACAGAAAACTTTCAGAAAAAAAAAAAAAGAAAACTTTCAGATTCTTACATCTAGCCAAAAGAGTTCTCGTCTTTTAGACATAATTGGCATTGTCTTGGTTGCATTTAAGAAAGAATTCTCCAGGATTGTGCTTTGACAGACGCGTCTGACTTTTGAACTGAACTGTGCTGTTTGGAAAATGCTTTCTGAATATCTTAAAACACTGCTTTGCAAAACTTAACAAAAGCAAGTTGGGAGCTAAGCATCATTGCACTTCTCATCCTCAGATGGGTGCAGATGTGAATTTGAACATTTGGAGGTAGAGCTGGGTGGCGCAGGGCCTCCCTTTGTCTTAGATGAGAATGCTGTGTAACTGGTTGGGAAGTGGTTTGCTGTCAAAGACATCAACAGGAATACAACTCAGGGAAATAAGTATAGAGGATGCTGGACACCTGCACTCTGGGGCAAGCATTTGCCTAGCTAACACTACCTGATGTCATGAATAGGATGTCTTTTGTGACTTAGAATGGCCTGTGTGAAAAAAAAAGTTACAAAATCCAAATGTGGACAAAAACTCAGAGCATGACTTAGAACAGGCTTGGCTGCATGAGTGGAAGGTTGATCTCTTGGAAAGAAAAGGAACTTGATTTGGATCTTAGCTATTTTGCACAAACTGCCATATGATTAAAAAAAACCTACAGGCTGCACATGTTTGTGTAACTATAAACCAAAGATAATTATCTGCCTGTAATTTTCATTTTTAACCCATGGAGATACTCTATTAAAGTCCTGTCAGCTGGTTAAACTCTCCTTGAATTCTAAAAATACAAACAAATGAACAAACAAGAAACCCTATGGAGGGCTGTTGTGTGTGTGTGTGTGTCTGTCTGTCTGTCTATCTCTGTGTGTGCATGCTCACTGCATTTACTTTTACTAACTGTTCACAATGTAAACATTCATGCTCTCCGCCCGCCCCCAAGACAGGGAAGAGAGAGAGAGAGAGAGAGAGAGAGAGAGAGAGAGAGAGAGAGAGAGAGAGACTACTTTGATTTTCAGCCTAGTGAGATCTAGAGGAGAAATCAGGGACATTGTTAGCCACATCAAGCTGCTAAAACATTAACAAAAACAAGATGAAATGGCTCTCTAGGATGAAGGATGAAAATTCCGGGTGCCCCGCTTGCTTTCTTTCCTTAATCTCTTCCCTCCCTCCACTCTCTCCAATCCTCTTCCTTCCCTCCCTCCTCACTTGTGATGCTCCATCAGCGATCTACCTCCAGCCCCCACTCGATGTATCTTAAGTTTAATTTTTGAATTTTATTTTAGAAAGCCCCACACCATTCCATATGTGTCCCTGCCTCCATGCCAGGGAGAGAGTGGCGGTCAGAGGGCTGCTTACGGGGTTTCTTCTCTCCTTCCACCATGCAGGCCCTGGGGGAAGCCACTCAGGTCGCCAGGGTTAGTGGGAAGCATCTTTACCCACTGAGCCACCTCTCTGGCCCCCATTTTCTTTTATGCTATTTTCTTTTCTCCTTTAAATATCCTTGGCCTTAACTCAAAACCCCACGTTTCTCCTCTAAAGTCCTCCCTTTGATGTGCCTAGGACTCGCACATTTGAAATGAAGGAGAGACCAGGTGTTTCCACTTGGTAACTGGTTCTTCACAGTTTGGTTTAGGCTGGGCAGTAACACAACAACCCTTTCCATCGCACTTAACACCACAGCAACTTAGGGCACCTAAATACCTACGCAAACATTTGAAAGCCTCTAACAGAACTTGGGTCCAGATTATTTAAGAGTTTTGGTTCAAGGTTCCAGGGGATTATTACCACGTTAGCTACATTCTCCCTGGTTACTCTTTTCATCCCTACTCTTTGAGAAAACTGGCCTGGGCTGGACCTGTGATTTTCACCGGTGTTAGGTCTGTTGTTAAGTCTTTAGTGTTTGGTGAGGGAAAGGTACAGAGACGCACAGCCCTGCCAATGTTTTTATTCCTTAGTTGGTTTTGACATGTGGACCAGTGATTGACAGGAGGCAGGTCTAGATGGCAACTATGAAGACAAAGCCATGCTCAGGTGCCCACAGAGGTTGGGGTAGGAGATGGGTAGCGTGAGCTGTTCTCCAGCTTCAGCTCCCGTGCTGCTTGCTGTCCTCTCTCTAAGGTGGGGAGACCCGTCCCTTTTCTAGATGGAGAGTCGAATGTAAACACACGTGTGGGAAATACAGGAGGACGTGGGTGTTAAAATGGAGGAACAGCAAAGGGAGGAGAGAGTGTTCCAGAGAAGACGACCAGCATGTCTAAGGAGGGGCACGAGATCTGGTTAAAAAAAAAATGTCTGTGCGGTCTAGAACATATGTTCATACTTAATCATAGGGTGCCTCGTAATCCAGGGCTATTTGCCCAGGCAGCTCAGTCTCCAGCAGCTATTTTCTTATCTGTTTACAGAGAGGCAGCTGACTCTCTCTGTGGGAATGTCGGCTTTCTTTCTTTCTTTTCTTTTCTTCTTTCTTTCTCTCTCTCTCTCTCTCTCTCTCTCTCTCTCTCTCTCTCTCTCTCTGTCTCTCTCTCTTTTCTCTTTCTTCTTTTCTTTTTGTGGTCTCCTGTCCCCAAGCCAGGAGTCTTCACTACCAAACTGATGGGGTCTGGGACAAGTGAGCGCTTCACTTCATAGAAGTGACGGGGAGTGAGGTTCAGGGAACTCTTGATGCTCAGGGAAGCAAGCCCTCTTCCTTTCATCTTTTGGAAATAAAGGGGAGGCAAAAAACAAGATTGAGCCTGGAGCCCAAGGGAGAATTTTAGCAGATGGCTTTCTCTGTGAAATCCTTGACTCAGCCTGAAGCCACTGTGTATGACTTGGGGCTCACTCAGGCTTGGGTGGCTGTGGATCTTTTTCCACTGACAGGGCGATGACACTCATTGGCCTCCAGCAAAGCCATAAATAGTATTTTTAAACAAAGGTAGAGTGTCTCTAATGGATGCTTTCTGTAGCTTGAACTGATAACTTTGTGTCCTAACATTTCTCCCTCCCCCAGTGTGGTAAACTTCATAGGCAACCAAAGCAGAGATGCCAGAACAGTAAAGAGGGGAGGACCTAAGTAGTCAGAGCATCATTACCTGGTCCAAGTCTCATCACCTTGGGAACCAGGCCTTTGTATAAGGCTAGAATCCTGTAACAGAAGAGAGAGAAGGGTGCAACATTCTTACTCTGGACATAGGTAGGTAGACCCCAGCTTCATTGAGAGCCTCCCTCAGCATTTGCAAAGAAACTACTTGAACTGACACCCACCCCCAACCTGACAGTATCTGGCTTGGTATTTGCTGCAGCTAACTAGATGAAGGGAAAGTAAATCAGTTCTTTATTACAGGCTGTGCTGGTCCTGGCCAATCAGAAACATGCCTTTCATCAGTGAGATGCTTCTTGCTTTCAAGACAGCCACGTATATGGGCAAAAACGACGTTTGTAATTGAATTTAAAAGACTGCAAGCCCAGTCTTCACTTAGGAAATACGATGCAGTTTAGGTGGAAATAATAAAGTATCAATTGTTTACTTGAGAAACTAAAACTTAGAAAAATGATTTAAAAAGTCAAATATTTAAAAATTTAAAGATCCAGATTTTCAGAATGCTAATATTAGACCTTTTAAAAGTACAGAATAGCTGGGCGGTGGTGGCGCATGCCTTTAATCCCAGCACTTGGGAGGCAGAGGCAGGAGGATCTCTGTGAGTTCGAGACCAGCCTGGTCTACAAGAGCTATTTCCAGGACAGGCTCCAAAACCACAGAGAAACCCTGTCTCGAAAAACCAAAAAAA
>NW_026067913.1:5510053-5530053 GCF_014885135.2 Alexandromys fortis | reverse complement strand
CTCTCGGTCTGCTGCTATTCCCCTCCAGGTTTTTTGCATTTATTTTCACGTGTAGCTTGATCCACTGTACTGAGAAGTGCTAGCTTCCTGTTATTAACAAACCGACTTGGGGCGGCTGCAAAACAGCCTGTGACATTCTGTGCATTAGAAACAGTAGTAAGTCACTGGGCTAATTGGCTCAAGAATTTACAACTCATTGTTCCCGAGGCTTACTCTTCCTTCATAGAACAGAAGGAAAGGAGAGAAGGATGGGGAAGAGATGGTGGGAGGAGAGGAGACAGGAGGGGATGGGAATTCTCTCTCTCTCTCTCTCTCTCTCTCTCTCTCTCTCTCTCTCTCTCTCTCTCTCTTCGTGTGAATGTAGGCCCTTCACATGGATCTGACTTGACTTTCTGATCCTCCTAGCTCTCCTTTCTGACATCAAAGTATTTAGTTAGATCTTATGTGGGAGTCACTTTCCTCGGGTCTATTTCTGTGCCCGGAGAGCTTGCAGTAAGCTTTGTTATAATGAATTTGTTGGGAAGTTCTCATTATGTTTGCAGCCTCAGTGTTCGCCCGAAAAGAAGCCGTACCATGTAGTAGGAGCAACTAACCCTGGTGAACTCCCCACGTCACCTTCCTCTGACTCTTTTCATCAATATTTCAGAGCCATTGACATCCAGAGACAACACGAGCTTGTGTGATTATGCTTTTTAAAAACCTACAAGAACCAGTGTGCGTGTGTCTGTGTTTGTGTGTACTTGGCTAAGAAAAAGAGGGGTAGGGAGGAACAAATACATTCTTATATTGAGGTCCCAGTACTACATGATTCTAGCTACCATGGGAGAAGGAAACTCCTGGAGGCCCCTAAATTCTCCACTAAACCAGAGTCACAATCACTGAAACTCCTATGAGGTTAAATATAAAAAGCACGAGCAAGGGATTCGGTAATAATTTTTGGATCGGGGCCATACAGGTGCCAGGGAGGTTTAAAGGGATTTAAAAATCAACGGGGTGTTTCTAGAGGAGAAACAATGCGCTGACTGCAGAATGACTGAGGTGTGTTTCAATAATTCCCCATCCTTCGTATTTCTCTTTTACAAGGAGAGAAAAATGCCTTCATGCTGCCCTTCTGCGTTACTGCACAGAAGCAGGGCCTGGGCTCCAGAGGGGGCAAATTTAGCACCTGCTCAAGTTGTCTGACCGGGGGCAAGTCATTGAACCCCTTAGAGCACAGTGTACAGAGGGTAGATTTCAACATCTACATCTTCCGTGCACTGTATCACTTTCTTAGAAGGGATGGTGGATGTAAAAGTCTTCCCAGCACTAAATAAGACTGGCAGAAAGTGGAGGGTGTTAGGATGAACCAACCAACCTTCCTTTCTGTCTTCCTTCCTTTCTTTCTTTTATTCTTTCATATTATACATTTGTTTGTGTGTACACATGTACCCACTCTGGCAAGTATGTGGAGGTCAGAAGACAACTTTCAAGAGTTAGTTATCTCCTACCACATGGGCTCTAGGAACGGAGCTTGGGGGGGGGCAAGAGTTTGGGCACAAGTGTTCTCCCCCCTGAACCATCATGGCAGTCCCAGGAGCCATGTTTTCTGAAGACACAAAAACATCCTGTAAAAAGATGCTCCCGTAGTGTACCTGTGACATAGCTGAAATCCGTGTTTTTCCCCTATTCCGGGTGATGGCAAAAACAACAATCTTTATGCACATCTTTATGGCTGGGAAGGCCAGGGAACCTTGTTTAAACATCCAGACTTTTCCTATCTCCTCATCTGTTTGCCAAGGATTGGTGTTGTATTGGAAGGTTATCTAAGACACCAGTGGAACTCTCTGTGCTTGAGACACTGTGGGAGTCTAAGACCACGGAGACCTCCAGGTCTGTAGTGTGTGCATTGGCATGAGTACATGTCAAACCCATGGTTTTGTATTTTCCCCAGCATAATAATAAGACCCACAGGAGCTCCTAAATACAGTTGTCAAGTGTGGGTCCCACTTCAGACCCCTCTCTGTTTCTCAGATAAGCTTCCTTCCTCTTTGGAAAGACGACTGAAAATGGTTTTTATGTGGGGCTGGTGCAATGGCTCAACAGGCAGAGGCTCTTGTACACACACAAACCTGACAACTTGGGTTTGAACTCTGGATGTCACGAGGTGGAGGGAGAGGACTGACTCCTGAGAGTTGTTCTCTGACCTTCATGTGCATGCACCCTTATAAATAAATACGAAAGTTATGAAAACCATGATGAAAACTAGTGATTTGGGGCTCTTCATAGGCAAAATGGAGGGTCAGTCACCATGTTTGTGGGCACGAATGTTCTTCTGCTGTGGCCGAAAGACTATCCCTCATCAACTGGCTTCTCAATCCATGGCTATTCTGTTCCTTTGACTTCATGACCTGCTTTGTGCTGGATCTGCTGTGGGACAGTGGTCTGTACCCTGTCACTGGTATTTTAAATAAATGCTGATTGGCCAGTGGCCAGGCAGGAAGTATAGACGGGGAAACTAGGCAGGAAGTAGAGGCATGACAATGAGAATTCTGGGAAGAGGGAGTTTCAGTCTGCAGTTATCACCCAGAAACAGAGGAAGCCAGACAGAGCAAGGAAGATGTAACTGCCTCCACGAAAAAAGGTACCAAGCCACATGGCTAACAGAGACAACAGTTATGTGCTAATATAAGTTATAAGAGTTAATAAGAAGCCTTAGCTACTAGTCCAATCAGTGTATGATTAATGTAGACCTCTGTGTAACTTCTTTATGACTTTATGACTTTGGGACTTAATGACTGCGAGAACGGGGCAGGACAGAAGCCTCAGCCAGCCCTCTCATCTTGCCTCTGATGAATTCACTATACCACCATGCACAAGAGCTTTCCGGATATATTCATCAGGAAGTTTTCTTCTCTATTCCCAAGACCCTGTTTCATTCACAGCCGTCACTCTCACCCATTTCATCTGCTGTTTGTTTTTGCACATCTCTGCCTTCCTCACCAGATTGTGAGCCCACAAAGCATGCATAGAAACATGCATCACCCTTCTTTGCATTGTTTGTCTCCCACAGGGGTGTTGTGGCACACGCCTGTGCATGTACACAAAATGAATAAGACCATGTAATTAAAGAAGTATGAGAATTGTTGCAACTAGAACTCTACAGAAACACAAGAGAAAGGGAGGAAGGGAAGAGAGAGAGAGAAAGAGAGAGAGAGAGAGAGAGAGAGAGAGAGAGAGAGAGAGAAAAGAGAGGAGAGAGAGAGAGGAACAAGTAGAATGAATGAGTCTGCACGGAGACAGGAAGCCCTGCATGTGTTGTGGTTGTGGCCAGAGATCCACAAAAAGGCCATCCATCATATCCCAACCTTCTTTTGCATTCTGGTAAATTCTTTGTGGCTAGATTAAAGCACTTCCCTCCAAAGATTTTCTTAGGGCTATGGACACTGCCTACCCAGGGTTTTGGATGGTGTAGATAAAAATCTCCAGTACAACACTGCTGAGCCTATACAAACTGATGCAATCACAAACTCCTTGTAGTATCCAGACCTCAGAGGGTTGGGGCAAGGACAGTGATGGTGAAACAGACTAAAGTCCAATCTCAGTCTTTGGGTGTGGATAGTTGTAAGGTAGGGCGAGTTTGCATTATATTTTGGAGTTACCTAACAGGCAAGTAGAGGCATCCTGGGGAAGACAGCCTATTGGCCATTACTTTTGACTGGTATAAATGTAAAAACTTTTTTTTTGTTGTTTTGTTTGTTTTTTTGAGATAGGTCCGTATAGGTCTGGCCATCCTGAAACTTGTTCTGTAGACCAGGTTGGTCTTGAACTCAGAGATTCGCCTGCCTCTGTCTCCTGAGTGCTGGGATTAAAGGCATTTGTCATGATGCCTGGCAAAATAAAGTGTTCTCAACTTAGGAACTTGGGAGAGAGGAAAAAGTAAGCAGCATAAAGTTTTCTTCATTGAGTTCAAGTGAGCCTTGGGAGATGTGGTTGTAGGGACCAGAACCCATGCTGAAGCCGTGTGCACAGGGGTGAAGAGAAAGCAAGCTGAATGCAGCTGCCTTGACTAGGGGCAGAGTCAGGGTTGGCTGTAGCCTCTACCCACACCTCCAGCATCGTTCCAGGGCCCCAACCCAAGTATGAAGGTGAATATATTCACCTAGAGAGGGACGGGCTGCGTCTACAGCCAATCATCACATACTAGGATCACATTAAAGTGGGCTGTGAGCAGAGACAACCGTGTGGCAAGGAAAGGGAAGTTACTCCTGGAATTTGCCTACTGAAATCCCATGACACAGTCTCTAGGTTTTGCCTCTGAAAAGCGTGGCCACTGAGAAGTCCATGAAAGTACAACGTTACTACCAACCACCATGTTTTAGCTGAAAGGCTAGTCCCTTACTCTCTTACCACTTGGATTTTCAGGTTCTACCTTTCCATTAGTTCTTTTGAAAAACTGGAGGCAGATGAAGCTGTTAAGATACAGTGTGGCAGGCATTGGGGTAAGTGGGGCAGGAATGAGGCATTGAGCCTCATTCCTGAGCCAGCAAGGGGTCTGAGTCTTGTCGAAGGTTCCTGAATTTCCTAAATGGATATAAATTTGAATGACCCCAAAGTACCCAAAGGGTTCTTTTACTGAAAATTGAAAAATTCAGTGTATTGATCCTTGAGACTGTCTTGGCCGTGCTAACAATATTAGAGATACATGTGCATGTTCTTGTGTATCAGGATGTATCCAAGTCAGCCTCCAAGAACATCACTTCTCAGACAAGATAAAAACTGAAGCTGAAGAAAGTAAAATTACAATATTGTGAGACTATTGGTAAATTCACAGTGCTACCTGCTTAAATCAAATACTCAGGACAGCATCTAGATTATGTACACAAATACTCATGTGGGTGAAAAATCTATCATTATTAAGTTTAAGTTTCTCTCTTTTTGTTTCTCTGATTTGATTTTTAGAATTTTGTTTCTTTTTTTTTGAGATTTTTTTCTTTATTGAGAAACTTGGGTACATTAAATCCAGTTTCTGGGAGGGGGAAAAAAATCAGAACCCACAATAGAAAAAAAAAGGTTACCTCCTGGGCCATAGCAGAACCCAGAGAATATATTCTCATAATTGAAAAATTCTAGGTGCTTCATAATTGACCTCTTGATACAAAATGACCTATTGAATTTGCAACTGTGGTTCTTGGTGTGGAGGTCCGCAGACAAACCAGGGAGTCTTCAGACCTCAGCTTTTGCCATGAGGGGTGATTTGGCTTTTGACGCTTTTTCCTTGTCTAAGAGGTAGCAGCAGCAGCAGCAACAGCAGTCACCTTCTGGGCGGCTTCTTTCTTGGCATGATGAGCCTGCAGGACTGCCACAGCTTCATCCACCTTGGAACGGAGAGACTCGGGGGACTCCAGCATGTGGAGCAGCTCCGAGTTGTCGATTTCCAGCAGCATCCCTGTAATCTTGCCAGCCAGGTTTGAATGCATTGTCTGGATAAGTGGGAACAAACGCTCCCCCAGCATCTGCTTCTGTTCCTGGGGGGAGGTATGCTGCAGCCAGCATTAAGGCAGTCAGTGGCTCCTGGCCCTGGACATGGACCGCAGGCTGGGGTGCCTGCAGCGGCTGGATGGCAGGGTGAGGGCTGCGGACACTGGAGGCATACTTGTATGGAGCCACAGCCCTGGGAGCAGCGGCAGCAACTGCAGCACGAGGTGCAAGGCTTGGCACGGTGGCAGGGACGCCTCCAGACTGGCAGCTGTCAGTCAGCCCTTGCTGGGCGGCACCAGCCCCACCAAAGTCCATAGCCAAGCGGTCCGGGCACTCAGACCCGACTCTCTGAGTGGTAGTAGGAAGGCCACGAGAGGCCGGAGCATTACCAGTTGGAGCCAGATGGCGAAGAGCTGGACGAGGCCCAGACTGCCGTATAGCACTTGGCATTCCCTGGAAGCCTTGAGGTCTCCCGCCTTGCTGCCAGCGTGGATTAGGCCTCATCTGTGCTAGTTGGTTAGGTGTGTAATATGGAGGTCTTCCCTGAGCCTGCAGAACTGCTGGCACGAAGTAGCCACCGGCCGCAGGCTGGAACTGATTTAAGATGGCATTAGCAGGGAGCGCTCTCATGCCAGCCACACGCTGCATATACTGGTTGGTCAGGTGAGCCTTCCGCTCTTCCTTCCTCTGCGCCAGGGCAACATACAGCGGCTTGGAGCCCACAATTCGTCCGTTCATCTCAGTGACTGCTTTAGTTGCCTCTTCAGGAGACGAGAAGCAGACAAAGCCAAATCCTTTGCTTCTTCCGTCTTCTAGCATCACCTTAGCGCTGGTGATCGATCCAAAAGGAGAGAACTCCTTCCGTAATTTCTCATCGTCAATGGTGTCATCCAAGTTCTTAATGTAGAGATTCACTCCCTGGTACCGACTAATTCGCTCCTGCTTCAGCTGCTCAGATTTCCGTTTCAATTCAGCTTGACGCTCTACTTTTTTCTGCGCACGGCCTACAAATATGGCTTTCCCACTCATCTCCTTTCCATTCATTTCTTCCACAGCCTTATTGGCATCCTCGTGCTTCTCGTAACTGACAAAGCCAAAGCCTTTGGATTTCCCACTGGGATCTCTCATCACTTTGACGCTTAGGGTTTTACCAAACTGACTGAAGAGCTCTTTCAGGTTATCATCATCCACGTCTTCCCTTGTGAGCCACCATGTGGTTGCTGGGAATTGAACTCAGGACCCTTGGAAGAGCAGCCAGTGCTCTTAACCTCTGAGCCATCTCTCCAGCCCTAGAATTTTGTTTCTTTTCTTTCTTTCTTTCTTTCTTTCTTTTTTTTTTTTTTGAGAGAGAGAGGGGAGGAGAGGAAAGAAGAGAAATTGGAGAGAACTTGAAGTTGTGTGGGTAGAGAGATGTGGGGGAGGATCTGGGAGGAATGAGGAGAAGGGAAATAATGTTGTCAAAATATGGCATATAAAAATGTTTTGAATAAAAACATGTCTAACAGGCTTCCATGATTCATCACCAATTAGGAATTAAGAAACTTCCCCTGTACTTTTTGTTCGTTTGTTGGTTTTGTTGTTGTTTTTTTTTTGTTTGTTTGTTTTTTTGAGACAAGGTTTCTCTGTGTAGTCCTGGCTGTTCTGAAACTTACTCTGTAGGCCAGGTTGGACTCAATTAGAGACCTGTCTGCCTCCTGGGTGCTAGGATTAAAGGCCTGGACCACCACTGCCTGTCACTTTCCCTGTACGTTACAAAAATTCCTCACTCACAAACCCAAATCATTTTATTATTAATTTTTTTTTTGTTTTTTGTTTTACGAGACAGGGTTTCTCTGTAGCTTTGAAGCCTGTCCTGGAACTAGTTCTGTAGAGCAGGCTGGCCTCGAACTCACAGAGATCCACCTGTCTCTGCCTCCCAAGTGCTGGGATTGAAGGCGTGCGCCACCACCTCCCAACTATTATCAAATCTTTAGTCAATTGCTAGTTGCTTTCATTATTCTGACAATTTGCCACAATTTAAAAATCATCATGACAATAGTCTTTTTTCTCATATTTAAAATAAGTCCTTTATAATATTTACTTATAAGAAGTATTATTTATTCTTCTATAGGTTTTCCTCACAAGTGTAGCACGCTGCACTGGGAGTGAGCATCCTGAAGATAGACAAGTATTACCTGTGTTAACCTTGCTCTTTCACAGCCAGCGGGGCTACAACATTAGAGAAAGGGATTCTTTTCTGCAGTGCTGGAACACAAGCCAGTGCTTCCTGAAAGCTAAACAAGCGCTCTGAGCTGAATCCCCGCCTTCACAGGCTACTTTTGGCATTTCATTTGCTTGTAAACACTTTAGGGGCTGAAGTTAGCATTCCATTTCAGAGACAGTGTATGACCTGTCAAAGACACACAGCTAAATAGTCAGTACCCGTATTGAGAATTAACGCCAAGATCTTTTACAAGAATCCATGAATGTTTCTGTGGTGAGTGCAGAGCTGAAGGGGTGTCTGCCAGCTGCTCTTCATTGAAATCAGTAAGTCTCTTTGACTAAACAGCTGACATTAGAGTCTCCATGACTTGGGAGACACTGATAAGTGCTTCTAAGGCATTGACAGCTGTAGTGTTCTACGACCTCTGAAGGTGCACAAAAGGAATCAATGGAAGTAAACCAAAGCCATGAATCAAAGCAGTTAGTGATTACATATTTGTCATTATCGTAACCATCTAATTCACACTGTGTAGTCAACAGCTAAAGGCGCATCAACAGCATAAGACAACAGCACTGGAGTATTTAATATGCACAGAAGTAAAGTATCTTGATGAAAAGAGTCACCCCTCACCCTTTTACCTTCCCTGGCATGGCTCTGATGTCCCATGTAGTAACTGGCCAGCTGGCTGCTGGCTTGATAAACAGGGAACGGCTGCCCATCTCACAGACCTTTGTGATTAGGTTCTGGCGGCTTTAAGAAGACATTCCACACAGAGTTCTGCCAGAAGGAGGGGTTCAGGAAGATGGGAGAGCAGAAATTTTTTATAGGGAGGATTGGGGGTGGTGAGGGAGATAGCAGAAGTCTGCTGCCGTGCAAAAAGCGAAGCTGAGCCCGGTACAGCACCGTGGTTTTTCATTTAAGGGACTCGGGATGTCAGTCCTGAAATCTTGTCTGAGAATCTTCCCACCTATGTCAGCTCATGCTATGGTCATGTTACGTTTTCTCCGCTCCTATGCCTTCTCCGCTCCTCACTGCTGTCCCCTTTAATCTGTCTTGGTAACAAAACAAGCAAAGCAGTCCTATGAGAAGTCACATGACTTCTGAGTATCACAAAGCTCTTCTTTGAAGCACTTGATTTTCTATTCAGTTTCTGACTTGCTAACTGGAAGCAATAACTGAAGAATACTCTCATGCAGGCTTTCATTCTTTGAGACTGGAGTAAACATACATTTCTTTCCTTTTTTTATGCTTTATCGAGACAGGGTTTCTCTGAGTTGCCTTGGCTGGCCTGGAACTAGCTCTTGTAGACCAGGCTAACCTTGAACTCACAGAGATCTGTCTACCTCTGCCTCCCAGTGCTGGGATTAAAGGGGTGTGCCACCACTTCCTGGCTGTAAACACAAATTTCTTAATTTAGCCAGTTGCGCATGTTTAAGAGGAAGGCTTGATATAATCTGAAGTTGTTGATTTCCATGAAATCACAAATATGCTCTCATATCTTGATGAAAGGCAATATAGATTTCTTCCTCTCATTTTTCAATTCCCTTCCTCAACAAATCCTTCCATAATCCACCTCTGTATAGTTTTCATGCATCAAGAAAAGTGTGTTAGATGTGACTCTTTAGATATGTGTATTTAAATTGGAGTACCCATAGAAGGCAGGAAACAAGAAAGGGGCCATTAGGGGAGATCTCAAGGAAAGGGGAGAGAATGAAGGTAGAAGAAAATGGGAAAGAAAATACTACAACAGGTAGGATTAAGTGGAGTGGGAGATGGGAGGGAGTATTTGAAAATGTTATATAAAACCCATTGTTAGTAAAAGTTCCCTAAAACACAAAAAGAATTTAAATGGAGTTACTCTATAACGGGGGACAATCTACACCAGACACCATAGGCTATCAGACAAAAATCCTGTTAGGAGGTTTGGGCTATCTCTTTTGAAGTTGTTGGTCAGTCAGGCTCCATGGGAACAAACATCACACATTATTACCATTGGTTGCTCTCTAAAACTTGGCTGTAAGATCCTACTGCTGAAGAGACCTATGATCTAATTTAATCTAATTGAACTTACTTGGATCCCACAAACGAATAGGGAGTGGCACTATTACAGGTGTGGCTTTGTTGGAGTAGGTGTGGCCTTGTTGGAGGAAGTTTGTCACTGGGGTGTGTGCTTTGAAGTCTCCTTTGCTCAAGCTACACTCAGTGTAACACTCAGTTCACTTCCTATTATCTGTGGGTCAAGGTGTAGAACCCTCAGCTCCTTCTCCAGCACCATGTCTGCCTGCACACCACCATGTTGCACTGTGGTAACAATGGACTAAACCTCTGAAAATGGAAGCCACCTTAATTAAATGTTTTCCTTTATATGAGGAACTATGGCTGTGGTGTCTCTTCACAGCAATAGAAACCTTAAGACAAGACCACACACTTGAGTCACAGGATATGGAGAAATCAAGATTGTACTGACCCAGATACTTCATCCCTATCGAATAACTTTCAGGATGGTAGGAGGTTCCACTGCACAATGTTACTGGAGAAAACGTATCAACAGCTTTAACTATTTACAAACCCGTCAAGCTACAATAACAGCTGGCCTAGCAAGATATGTCAACTTGTGGAAGTGGCATGAATGGTATGGACTTAACGAAACATTTTATAATTGGATTTAGAACCAACTGTCAAGATGCAGCTCATGCCTGGTACCATTAATTGGGAAAAAAAAAAAAACCCAAATCAAAACAAACAAAAACATGGCCATGTAAGTTAGAGGCCCTAGCAGAAAACCTAATACTATTATTCTGTGAAAGTAATAAACTTCTCCAAAGATTCCTCCTTATACCTATAAATAGGTGCATCATTCAGACTTCACCAGAGGACATGTTTTGAACAGTAGGTGTTTACTACAGAGACCCACAACTGGTCAGCGTGTGGAGAATAAGATTTATGACGTGTTAAGGTCTGAATGGTACATCTCTATCATATCCCCTCCCATCAAGGCTCAGGAGTGATTGTGAAAGAAGGGGCAGAAAGATGATAAGAACCAGAGGCAGTGGATGACTTCAGCAAAATGTATATTCTGGACACGACAGTGCCATTACATATACAAACTCATAATGGTTATGACTACATGCTTGCATGAGACCTACATGGGGCAAGCCAACTAAAATTTCAGCATGGATGGAATTCTACCCCTATTGTGGAGCTAGTATCAACTGACTGGTTGCTTCTGGAAGAGGGAGAGTTAGATTTTGTCAGGGATGTAGCTTCTGAAAGGCTAGAGATGGTATATACCCATGAACACACAGGCAGCAATAACTGGACTCAGTGAGTTTTAAGAAATTATTCTTAACTCTCACCAAAGAAACTTCCCTTTGCAGTGGATGGAGACCATTACAGAAAATCACAGCTGGTCAGAAAGCAGTAACTGTGGCTTCCCAGCCTCAATGGATACACCTCAAATATGACCTCAGGCTCAAGGAATGTCATGGAGGAGGGGCCAGAAAGATTTTTAAGAACCAAGGGGCTAGGAAGTCTGCTGTAAGATTGTGTCTTCCAGAAATGGCAGGGAATCTACACTCATGATCCCTTAACAATGTGCCTGGTTAAATAAGACCTGAAAAATGACAACGGCAATAGACACGCCAATGTTGAAGGGTGAAATCTCACAGAGTCCCACTACTAGACAAAGAACTATAGGCAACTTGTAACTTCTGAAGACGCAGAATTAATCTTTCTCCAGGACGAATCCCTAATAAGTTATCCAATACCAAATGGTCAGTCCTAAAATTATAGACACATCAGCAACACTAAACAGATTCAATGGGTTATTATTTAATATATTTATGCCTATATAGATGTAACAATATTAATAAAAGAAAAAGATAATCAACTTACAAGGTAGTGAGGGGAGACATAGAGAGGTTAGAGGCGAGATGACTTAGTAGGGGTTGGAGGGAGGAAAGGGAGGAGGAAAGCGATGTAATTATATTTTAACAAAATTTTTAAAAAAGGAGCACACAAAGTTTTGAGGAAAAAGCAGTGAGGGAACAGGGGAAGAATTTGTGGGAAGGAAAGGAAGTTGAATTTGATTAAGAAAAGGGTATCCTATACATGAACAAAAATTCAAAATGATAATAAAAAGGAAAGATATATGTTCAGGTCATATGTATTCAGAGTTCGTCATCTCAAAATTACAACAGTGTTTAACTCTGACACAGGCAACTTGGATACACCTTACAATGGGAAGAGAAGGATCAGACAGAGGACTCCACTGTTGGGAAGGTAGTTGAGAAATTACAAATATAATCTATAGAAAGAAGACCCAAGGACTGGTGTACCCATACATTTGAAGAGGTATACAGAAAAATGGCTAATGGCCTTTGATTGTCTGGATTCAAGTCTAATGAAGTTTGTAGAAATGGACACCAGACTCTTTGGGTGAATTTTCTTTGGAAGCTTCTCAGGGAAAGGGATACGCTATGTCACATTTATCTTGGTGTATACCAGGCCTGGCACATCACAGACGGTCAATCAGGGCTTTAGCTCTCCCCTATGAAGACAGTAAACAAAGGACTATGGGCACAGAAGCAAATCACAAGGGGGTACAGATACACACTGGCTAAGCACCTGGTCACCACCACAAGGCAAATAGCAGCTCTGCATTGCCTTCCCGCAGCTGGCCATGGTGGCCATGAAAATGATGTGGTGTGTTGAAATCACAGCTGTCTCCTGGTAACTGAACCAGGGGCAAGCAGACTGTGTGAGTGAACTGGATTTCTTTCTCTTTCTAGAAGGGATCTGTATCGTAGATACGTTTCATCCTCGCGGGTTGAAGTCAACCAGGAGTAGCTTGTGCTCCACACACCCTTTCATTCTTGTCAGCCGTGGCTCTCTTCTGTGGTTTTGTCCACAGGCTTTGACAAAGGCATTTTTCCCTGATGTCATGGCATCATGCTGCTTTGTCCTCAGTGAAAATATCTGCTATGGAAGCTTAATTAAAAAAATACAGTTGTTTCCACTTGACAGCTATCAGAAGAATCTATTAGAGTGTTTGTTTTCTCTTCATGTGAGATAATTTGGGGGAAATGCTGGCTCCCTACTCCACAAAAGGTCACTAAACTAAAAGGAGATGGTTTAATTGATAAGCATTCTTTAAGGAATGTGGAGTATTCCCAAGATTCTATCCTTGCAGGGCTCTGGCTTTTGGAATGAAATCAAAGTCTTGTTAAGAACTCTGCGTCTAAATGTAGCCATTCAGAAAATAGCCATGAAAATTCCTTCCCCCTGCTAAGCTATCTGCTCTTTAAAGTATTCTGAAATGTAAAATAATTTTCAAGGCCTTAGCCACTTAGCTCAAATCATAAATGTACAAAATGTCAAAAATGATTTATGATTTAAGCATAACAGTTATCACTCGATTGTTTCATGTAAGTTTTATATACAACATGTTACTTGTAATTATGTGTTACCCATACATTTACATGGTTAGATAATACCTTCTGAGAGCCAATTAAGTCTTTGGGTATTATCATACAAAATAGAGGTTCAGTGTTTATACTTGGAAGCCAGTTGGGTTTTTATGTTTTGGCATGCTTTGTCTGCTCATTACCTCAATGTAAACATTGGCTCCTAGGAAAACTAGCCAACCAGAAGGCCCAAAACAAAATTCTAAAGGTTGTTGTCAAGGCAGGGGCCAGACTGAGATGCTTGGATAGGCAGATGATCAAGTAGAAATCCTTGAGTTGAGCTAGGTGGTGGTGAAGCACACCTTGGACCCGAGCACTCTGGAGGCAGAGGGAGATGGATCTCTGTGAGTTGGAGGCCAGCCTTGTCTATAGAGCAAGTTCAAGGACAGTGAGGGTGGTTACACAGAGAAATCCCATCTCAAAAAAACCTGAAGTCTTTGAATTTATTCTTTCCTTGAGATCTCACTTCTATGCTTTTTTGTACATGTGAATTTCCCGTACTCACTTAGATAACAAGTTTGATATATCCTGTAATCAAAGCATTTAAGAGGAGTAACCTATCTTAAACCTACATCTCTAAAAATGTTTCAGTCCAGTTAACTTTGGCAGTTCCCACCCCCTAATTCTCTACATACCATCTGCCCTCAAATCTTAGCCCCTCCCAGGACCCTGAGTCGCCTTCTGCTTTAGAGCTCTTGTGTGGTGTTTACTCAGTGGAGCCTGCTCTTCCTCTTCATCTCAGCCTGGCTTATCTTCATCTTGAACTCAAGTTTGCACATTGGTTGTTTTCTTTTTCTTTTCTCTCTTTTCTTTCTCTCCTTTCTTCCTCCTTCCTTCTCTTTTCCTTCCTTCCTTCCTTCCTTCCTTCCTTCCTTCCTTCCTTCCTTTCTTTCTTTCTTCTCTGGAAAATATTTTATTGAATTTTGCAAAAAGTAGTATCAGACTGTTAGGCCTATCTACAAATTCTTGACAGTAAGGATTCACTAGTACAAGGGGATCAGACAGACAGTGTGGGTGGGTGGCGGGAATCAACACGTGCCAAGGAGGTGATCAGCGGGAGGATCTTCAGGTGATAGGCCTGAAGAACAGGGATTTGTTCATGAAAAATTCCACCGTCTTTGTTAACAAAGCCAAAGTCGGATATTTCGGCAGTGTGGTCTTGTGTCTAGAGGATGTGTAGTTCATTCAGCATGTTCTAGAGCAAGATTTAATTCGATCAGAGCTATGTGTTTGTGTAACTGTCACTCAAGTAACTTATAGTGGTGATGAGGAAGCTAAAAGAGAAAGAAGAACACCCTGAGCAAATGTAATCTTTGGCCATCTTCAAAGCAACAGCATATTGCTTATTATCACACCCAGCTGGCATTCTCCTTAAGCGCACACTGTTTCTTAAGTAAGGACTCCCTGCCTCCGCGCCTTATTCCACCACGGGCTGAGATCGGTCAGAGTCCTTGTCAACTTCCACAACTTTGCAGCTGGCTTCATCGCTCTTGGCACAACTGAAGGTTCAGCTCCTCCTAGGATGACTTTTTCCTGCCATTTTCTTCCAGGAAACTATAAAGCCCACTAGGGCAGTGGAGGTGCTCAGAGACGATGACCGGCACATGGTGGATGGCGCCGCTAATGCTTGTGGAAGGTGCAAACAGAACGGATTCACTGAGGATCTACGTTACTTGTACGTCTTTCCGTCCACTTGGGTGGTGCCTGACTGGAAAACTTTTGCCTGACGTTTATTAAGAAAGTGTCTGAATCCCTGCCCCTTCCTCTGCCTTTCCTTCCCCTTTTCCCCAGTACATACACTCCAGGGAGTCTGTGAAAACTGCCAATGAAAGATATTCTTTTACCACAGAATCTTGTCACATACCCTGGAGTTTCAGAGAAACTATGCATTTGTAGTCTCCCCCAAGTGGTTCATTGAAAGGAGGACTGTTCTTAGTGAAACTTTAAGCCTCCCACCTTTCCCATTGGTAAGACTGATGATCAAGTGAGACAGAATCAGAGAAAGAAACTGTCATAAATCAAACCCCACTATGACCTAATTCTATTGAGATTCTTCCTTTCAAAATACAAACAGCTCAGTCTAAGTTTTCCACTAGAACCCAAATGTGTATTTCCCATCCAGCTCAGTGTACACCTTAGGGAAGAAAGGGGTCCTCAATCATGCAGCTAAAGACACTGCACAGTTCTACTGATAAACTGAAGGATGTCAGGCATTACCTTGATAGGCTTTCTATAGGGTTTACAAAACAAAGCAGATGTAAAAACCAAGAAAAGACAAGAGTGTTTGCTTCCCTGGAAGGTAGTCTTCTATGACTATTATCTTGGAAGAAAACAAAACGTGCTTGACTTAATGCTTCCCTAGTTAAATGACTATGGGGACCAGCCTAAATGGTTTATTAAGCAAGAAATATTGAATAGATGAAAAATTGTTCTCTCAAATCCACACATGTGATTTATCATGACAGAATTTAACACAAAAACTCTATTGTTCTTGGCATAACACCTGAAAACATCCTTAGTTGGAATGTCAACTAAAAGCATAGTTTAATATTTCTGACAGCTGTTATTTTTAATGGTGATATCTACTATTATTATACTTATGGAATGCATGAAAAGAAGCAAATATAGAGATAGAAAACAAAATTATTAGAGGCATGGTGTACTTAAATCTTACGATTTTAATTTGTGTGTCAACATAAAAAATAGTGGACTCTGAAGATCCCCAATGTGGAATGGGAATGGAAGATTTTTTTTTTTTTGGCAATGAAAACTTACTCCTGTAGATGTTTGAAAAACATGTCAGTATTTAAGTTAATTAATATTTGCTTCTACAGGGCTTTACTATGAGAAGTGATCGCCTCTTTCTGGGGAGGAAGATAATTCTTCATGCTGGTATTCTGTTTCATTTCTGAACGATGTGAATGAATGCCCCATTAACTGCCTCTGCGGTCAGTTAATATTCAAAGCAGCCTTCTCTCTGTTCACTGTACAACACTAATGTTCCTCCTATAGAAAAACCTGACGGAACATAGCACAGGGCATCCTGTCAAACTGGCAATGCCCCGTCTTTCGGGTTATGTCTGTAGTTCTGTGTCTGGAGACTACAGAGTATGGATATGAATGAGGAGGACCAGGTTTCAGGTCCAAACGAAGAAGAATTTAATTGTATTATCTGGACATTCTGGATACTTTACTTGCTCAAAATTTTTTAGAACAACTTAAAAACTGTTACAATTGCTTTTAAAAATTTGATTTTTGGCCTGTTGGTGACGGCACATGCCTTTAGTCCCAGCACTCAGGAGGCAGAAGCAGGCAGATCTTTATGAGTCCGAGACCAGCCTGGTCTAAAGAAGCAAAAATTTGATTTTTAAAGTGTGTGTGTGTGTGTGTGTGTGTGTGTGTGTGTGTGTGTGTATTCAAGGGTTATGCAAGTACTCATGTAGGCCAGTGGTGACTGATCCCCTGAGACCTGGAGTTAACAGGTGGTTGTGAGTTGTCTTACATTGATGGTGGGAATTAAACTGGGAAGAGCAGGAAGTAATCTTAACCACTGAGCCAGCTTTCTAGCCTGTAAATGTTAAAAACCATTTTAAGAGCTAATTTATGTGTAACAAAACATAAAGTAAAATGCAGAGTTAGGAGTTAGGGTATTGCAGACATACTGCAAGTATAATCAGATTAATTATGTCAGCAATCTTCACCTTTGAGCCCAAATTTCCCACTTTGTTTCCTTAGCAGAAAATGAGTTACCATGATGAGAATCAGGTAAATATATAATAAAGTCTACAAAAGTGGTTTTAACAGTAAAATGGAGTTAAAAGTCAGAATAATATTTGAAAAGTGTATGTACCAGAGAGCACCAATCTGAGGAGCTAGTTAAACAGTCTATGGCTTGGATATCTGACCCGAATTAACTGGGTTTAGTGTCTCAAATTCCTACTTTACCTCTGCAGACATACTTTAAAATTGATTAAAATGTTCCAAAGTGACTTGGGCAATCTGTTTTATATGTTTCTATTAAAATTTTATTGATTTATTCCTATTATAAAATTAATACATACTAAATGTAAAAGCATTCAACAGTTCAGGGGAGTGTATAGTAAGGACTTCCTCCTCAGAACCACTTATTTTCCCATACTCAATGTTCTCTCTCTCTCCTTCTCTCTCTCTCTCTCCCCTTCTCTCTCTCTCTCTCTCTCTCTCTCTCTCCTCTCTCTCTCTCTCTCTCTCTCTCTCTCTCTCTCTCTCTCTCACACACACACACACACACACATGTGCGTGTGCACACGCCTCTCAATTTTTACTCCTAGACCTAATCATTACGAACTGTTTCTTGCAAAAGCAAATCCTTTGAAGATGGAAAAATTCTGCAAGGCATTAGAGATTAAAAAAAAAATTAAAGAAAAATCTAGAAATATCTCATGCCAGTCAGAGTTGATGAAATCTCAAATTCCCTTGGAACAAGAGATTGACCAATTGCTGGCTGAGGGAATTGAAACAATAACCTTGTAAACAAACTGTCCAGAGCGAATGGCAGGAGACAGCCTACAGCAAAGATGGGCTAATGCCTTCAAGGAGCACCACCTCTTCATCGCAGTTTATAGGCACTCGATGACGTTTTTCAACATGTTTTAATGATTATCATACCTTCCCCTTCACAAAGAATTGATTTATTATGGTTTAAATTTAAAGAATACTGGTTTCCCAGTTTTGAGTCAGGCTTAGATTACAGAGCACATAAAATCAATGACTTTGTTCTAGGCAAGGAAAACACAGTGTTCATTTAAGTGCAAAAAGAAGAGTCCTAGGGAAAAGTTGCTCACGTGATCTACATGCTAACCGCTTTCACCGCAGCCCACACCACCTCTGCCTCCCGTCGCCGTCATCATCGGCACTACCACACTTAACACTTTTATGGCATCTTAACATTCATAAACGGCTTTGTAGATTGCTTATTTTAACTCTCAAAATAACTTTATCCAATAGAAAGAGCAACCATAGCTTTTCAATTTATAGATGAAAATGCCTGCAGCTCAGAGCAGTGAAGCGATTGCCTCAAGGTTGTTGAAGGAATGGAGGTTAATGGTGATACCCGGTGGTGTATCTCTGTCCCAGACCCTTCATGCCCCAGAGCCTATGTTCAGCCAATAGCCTCCATGTCTGCATTCTGCAGCAAATGCAGTTAAACTCAGTTTCCCGACTGAGCCTATGATTTCTTCTATCAGTTGGTTTCTCTCTTGGTGTGGTTTTCCCAGTGAAGGGCATCATCACCCTTACAGCTGCCTAACCAAAAATCTCAGTGTCAATTTTATCAGCTCAACATGTGATCTCAGCATACACATATAGTCTATCACTACATCCTGGAGAGTCCTTAGGCCTGCTGTGCCTTGTCATCACCGTGAGCTCTGCAGCTCCAGGCACTCCCGTTTCACACTGGAATAGTTTCTATGAATGCACACTGCCTTCCTCTCACCATTGCTGCTCCATTAATTTTCACACCTGAACCAAAGCACTCAGGTAATTCTGCTCAAAACGCTCGTGTTGACAACCTAGCTAGTCGGGTTTGGATGCCTCTCCCTCATTAGAATATATTTTACAATTAAAGAGTTAGTTTGTGATAATTTCATATATATTTTTCTCTCTCCCGGCTCCTCCCAGATCTTTCCCAAACCCAATTTCTTTACCATTTTTCATTAAAATTTTTCATACAATATTTGGATCATGTTTTTTTCTTCCCCCAACTCCTCCCAGATTTTCTCTGCCTTCCTATGTACACAATTTTATGTTCCATTTCCTTCTGTCTTTCCGCCATTCTCTAAAAAAAAAAAAAAAACTCACAAAAATGAAATACAAAATAAGAACAAAAGAGAACAAAGTAAAACAAAAAGTCCATAGAAACCCCAAACCTTGACCTTGAGTTCCTTTTGTATTGGTCAGCTACTCACTCTTTTTTTTCTTTTATTTATTTATTTATTTATTTATTTATTTATTAAAGATTTCTGTCTCTTCCCCACCACCGCCTCCCCTTTCCCTCCCCCTCCCCCAATCAAGTCCCCCTCCCTTGTCAGCTACTCACTCTTAACACATGTGAGCGTGCGCACACACACACACACACACACACACTCACACGCGCGCGCGCACACACACACACACACACACACACACTAAAAAGCCACTATAAACATGGATTCTTTCTGTGTTTGCTAATGCCGCCTAAGTAGGAGGCCTGTCTTGGAGTGGGGTTGATAATGTCCAGTCATATATATATATATTTTGTAGTTCAGGCTAGCCTTGAACTCACTATGTAGTTCCGTTTGGTCTTTCTGCAGTCCCTCTGCTCAGTTTCCCAAGTGCTGGAATTTTAAATGTGAGCCACCTACCAGGAAGTATTTACTTTTAAAAATAATTATAAACTGCCCTTCAGCAGCTTCCTTATCATATGCTTCCTGGGGTGGTTGTGAGAGAGTAAAGTGCATAGCTTTGGGTTTTCAGCTTGACAGGTAAGAATCATAACACAACTTAGAACGTCAATTCCAATTCTGTTCAGGAGGTTGATGCAGGAGGATAGTGAGTTTAAAACTAGCCTGGCCTTGGTGGTAGGTTCAAGGCCAGAGTGGGGCTCGGTTTGTATACCTTTCAATATATTTTTTAAAATAATTTGTCTCAAGTAAGACAGTATGGTATACCTAGATATCAGATTTCCATGTACTTCGGGGGTTACCGCTGCTGCTACTTGTGATGTTTCTGATTATTTCATTAAAGCTTGTATTGTTTGTCATGTGTAAAAAAAAAAAAAACCTAAAACCATAAAGAACAAAATACATCTTTAAAAATTTTTTCTTAGAGGTATTTTTATTTTATGTTCATGAGTGTTG
>NW_026067913.1:5496001-5509759 GCF_014885135.2 Alexandromys fortis | reverse complement strand
AAAAAAAAAAAAAAAAAAAAACAGATGGCTGTTGAGTCTAGGGAGACGTGGGGAGAGCAGCTCACACCACGCCCCACACCCCCACACCCTTCTCTGCTGCCCTCGGGAGCTTTGTCTGCACAGCAGTAGCTCGCCTGCACTGCTGACGTCATTAAGATTTTGGTTATTGCCAAAATGCCTGCTCTGGCAGTCTACCGAGGCAGCCTGGGGAGACTTATCTCGGCAATGTGAAAATCTCCGTTTTCAGAAGCATTTTCGAAACCAAACATCTCACCTTCTGAATATAAAGATTCTATTGTGGTGTTTTCTTTTCTTGGGGTACTGTTTGGTTAATGTGAGACTCACTCTAGCTCTAAGCCTTTTGACCGTAAGCGTTCTCCCAGCTTCCTATACACTAACATTAATTAAGATAGTGACTCTCCCAAACGCCAAGGTGTCCCTCAAGTGCGCAGCGAGAGGAAACACATTTTCCAGCCATTTCTTCCTTTGCTCGTGTGATCCATTAACAGAGATTTTTTTTAAATTTATTTATTTATTTATTATGTATGCAATATTCTGTCTGTGTGTATGCCTGCAGGCCAGGAGAGGGCACCAGACCTCATTACAGATGGTTGTGAGCCACCGTGTGGTTGCTGGGAATTGAACTCAGGACCTTTGGAAGAGCAGGCAATGCTCTTAACCGCTGAGCCATCTCTCCAGCCCAACAGAGATTTTTCTGAGGGGCCTGCTCTGCACCAGGCGCTCTTTTTATCTCTGAGGACACAGCAGTGAAAAAGAAAAAATCAGGAAAAGCCCCTGTCCTTACGAGCTTCCATTTTCCTATGTGTTTTATCAGTGGGAGTGGGAGCTGACAGCAGCGCAGACCTTGGCGTGCTGGAGGGAGAAAGGTAGAAAAACCCATTATTTTTAGACAACGGTGATTTATTACATGCTAAAAACTGAGATAGGATTTGTTTTTTAGAGTAGCAGCCCAAACTTAGAAAAATGGAACCTGAGAGTTTATAAAGCATTTCTCATACATGATTGAAAGTATTATTAACTAATGACTGTCAGCACATTGCCCATCTAAATATAATAAAACATTATTTCAATATGCTTGTTCGGTGGCCTTCTTTTCGAGGCTTCTTGAGAGCCCCTTTGAGAACAGGGCACACTTTACTGAGTACTGGGTATATAGAGAGAAGCACTTGACATTTGGGTTGTGAGCCTAGGCTTTAATGATTGAGCCCTATCTTCAACTCAAAAGAAGCACTTCGTTAAAGTGTTTATTGAAATAAAACATTATAATCACACTAGTAACAAAGTTGGTTTGCAAACAGGCAAGAAAACTGTCTCCTTCCATTGTTTTAGGATTGTGTGATCTTTTAAGAAAATAAAGAAACTGCTAGGTTTCTGATCTTTTTTTAGCTATGCAGAACATAACTGTAATAACAACTGTAGAGTGACTAACTCTAGAATAAAGTTTGAATGTGTAGATATTTATTTACCTTGCCTTAAAAATTTATCTCAGGCTGGATTTTAAGTAGTGATGATGCTCCTGCCTCAGTTTCCAGAGTGTTGAGATTACAGGCATGAGCCACAACTTGTGGATTCTTTAATTATTTGATAATTGCTTGCATATCGTCTTAGGGTTGCTATAGCTGTGAAGAGAAGCCATGACCAAGCTACTTCTTGTAAAGGAAAACATTTAATAGAGGTGGCTTACAGTTCAGAGGTTTAGTCCATTATCATCATGGCAGGACATGGTGGTATGCAAGCAGACATGGTGCTAGAGAAGGAGCCGAGAGTCCTACATCTCGATCCACATGCGACAGGAAGTGAACCAGGTTTGGTGTAGCTTGAGCATAGAAGACCTCAAACCTTCCCTTCCCCCCAGTGACACACTTCTTCCAACAAGGTCACACCTCCTTCAACAAGACCACACCTCCTAATAATGCCACTCCCTTTGGGGATCATTTTCTTTCAAACCACCACATGCATAGTATGTAATGTGATTATATTCACCATTACCCTCTCTCATCTTCTCCAACACTTGCTGGGTCCTCTATCTCCAACTGTTCCCCTTCCATTTAAAATATCTAGTGACATGTGACTACATGCACATCTTATCCATCTTCCTGAATTTCTTTCTTAAATATAAATGAATCCACTTTACTTTAACAACATACATTAAAATACAGTTAAAATATAATAAGATACATCTCTTCTTAGTCTAAATGATTTACATAATTAATGTATGTAGTTTCTGGCTGTCTCGAATTTTTGGAGAAATAAACACTTCTTTAGTGTTATATGAGTTGCATTTTTTAAAAAAAGAGTCTAAAACACACAGAATTGTCATCATGAATGTCAAGGTTCATGGAGGACATACACAACTTACTTGTGGCGTGTGAGTCACAAGTACACCATAGGCTGGCTAGTTTCATATTGTATGAGTTGGGAGATTGTGGGATTCTGTCAGTTATCACTGAAAGGTGATCACAATCAGCATTGTTATATTACAACAAGAGCAAATGACTCCAGAAGAGCGGGTTTATCCCTCACCTAAATCAGGCTAAGTGATTTTGTAAGTAACAATTCCCAATGTGAAATATAGCCTGATGGGTATGAAACAGAACAACTCCATGCTTTTGAGAAAGTTATGTGAGTGATGTAGAAATGAAATGATAGCACAGTTTGCAGGAATTTCTGCTAGGGCTGAAGAGAAAGCTTCCATATCTGAATGAGACGTTCTTCACGGAGAGAATCCTTCTCATCCAGGCTTGGGTTCAGGCTCAGCTCTACTGCTGATCTCCACAAGCCTCAGTTTCTAGATTTGAAAGGGAAATAACAACACTCAATACATAGTCTGACAGGGTCAAACAGATAATGGATTTGAATTTGGGGGACAGGGAGAACACTCTAGAGTTGAAGTTAGCTAAGAACATCAGTAGGCTTTCCACCCAACAGATAGTAAATGCTTATATAGTTACCGTACTGGCTGGAGTAATGTTTTTGACGTTGTGGTAGAAGCCAAAATAAACCATGTTGAAAATTCCATGACGTTCCAGAGTTGCCGTAAGTCCTTTGTTGAGGCCCTGGATCCCCAAGCCTTCCTTCTTAATGATTTGCCTTGCATAAGCAAAAGTGGAGAGTTGCTGGTGAGAGAGAAGCCAAGCAAGAGACATCATCGTTGGGACCATGGAGCACAGCAAATTACTGCACCAACTTCCGTTCATGTCAGAATTACGAGGAACTGTTTCCGCAAACATGAAAAATCATGTTTATATCTGTGCTTAAAAATTAGAACTCTCTTCCCCACCCCGAAAAACCCCAGAACTTTATGCATATCAACAGTCTTTATAAAGAATTGTTGACAAAGGAAAAAATTTCCTTTTGTGCAGTTAGTAAAACTAATGTCATGCAATAATTATCATCACTTCTAATGTGTAAATGATTGTATCCAGTTCTGGATTACCTGCTCTAAAGGAGGGATTACCATATAGATACATTAGTAATCCATAACTTCATGTCATCCTAAAGGAATTTATACTTGGCTTCCCAGTTCAGAATGTTTATTTTATACATTGTTTGCTTTTATTCTGAGCTAATATTAAAATTAGTCTCAAATCCATTGTCTTGGCGATTTTGTAACCCATGCTAGTTTACAAACTGATCACGGATAACTAGCTATTGATAATACGTCTCTTCACGTCGGTGGGTAATCAGTGTGTGTATCACTTGCTGAGATGCCTCAGCGGCACTGGGAGTAACAGGTTATCTTTAATCTTTCCCTCCGCTCTGATTATTTAGGAGGTTGAAAAGCCTCACCTGCTGGAATCCAAAGCTGTTGCCCTTGAAACATGCTAAACAGGGCACTCTGGTTTTCTCGGAGGTTTTCAACTCCCTTGAGTTTGTAAGTGTCTGAGCGATTGTTTCCTCTCTGGAGGTACTCCACAAAGGACATCCCCCACTTTTCCTCTTAGCTTTTGACTTTTTCCTCCTGAGGCAAGCGTTGACATAATGTCTGTGCGGTGCTCTGCTGGAGCAGGCTGCTCGGTGGCCACAGCAGTGTGCCACACTTTCGACTCCACGTGTTCTCTTATCATTTGCAATAGAAACCATGTCAGCAGCTGAACAGAAAGGAAGAAAACCAACCAAGGCCTTTCGCTCAACTGGTAATTTATGCCATGTGATTACACAACATTATTTAATGTGCTTATTTATATAGTAAATGCTCTAGTTTTTGCTAATAAAAATTTTTAAAATTCCAACTAGCCACAGTTCTATAATTAGCTTTATCTTTATCTTTTTCACCTAGGAGGATTAATTATACGTCACCCTAAGCAAGCCCTTCGTTATACTGTGAAAATACCATGTGAGGCTGTCCCTTGAAGCAAGGAAATGCATCTCACGAGGAAGCCCAGAGAGCTCTCTTGAGGTTGGGTAACATCCAGTCTGTGCTCAACAGTGTGGGACATTTGTATGTGTGCTTTGGTGTGCCAACTAACACTCGAGTCATTCTAGTTCTCAAAAGGGATGAGAAACAGTCTACCTTGAACTCACAGATATCCACCTGCCTCTGCCTCCCAAGCACTGGGATTAAAGGTGTGCGCCCCTACTCTCAGCTTCAGCGGATATTTTTGCTCCCAAAAGGGTCTGGACAGGTTTTCCTGTTTTAAAACCATAGCTTGCTAAATCATTGAGATGACTAAGTTTATTTATTTATTTATTTATTTATTTGTTTATTTATTTATTTATTATGTATACAATATTCTGTCTGTGGTGCAGGCCAGAAGAGGGCACCAGACCTCATTACAGATGGTTGTGAGCCACCATGTGGTTGCTGGGAATTGAACTCAGGACCTTTGGAAGAGCAGGCAATGCTCTTAACCTCTGAGCCATCTCTCCAGCCCCGAGATGACTAAGTTTAAATGTTAATTTGGATAGTATTATTTCCCCTCATCTTGAAAACATATCAGTAAAATATTTAAATGGTGTTTGTTGACTGACCAGTCCATGAGATTTACTTGTATGGGTCCTGGGTGAAATACAGCTCATAGATTTTCTGAGTTTGAACGGTAACTGCTAATGATTAAGTACATCAGAGGGTGACAGACTAATTAGAAACAGGAACCTAAAGTCAGACAGCGCCAGGATTGAGCCTCGGCAACAACACTGACCAGTTTTGCTAAGTGTTCAACCCTCTCTGATTTATCTCCAGTTCACTTACTTGTACACAAGGATAACAATAGAATCCTTCTTATAGCATCGCTGCTATGGTTACTAAATAGGCGGACTTAGTCCAGTGTAAGACACTCACTGTATGTTTGCTTTTTATAATAACAGTAATTACTACTGGCAATAATAAGAAACTATGATAATAAAATAACGGGTATAAATTTCTTGATAGTTGAAGCAGTGACAATGAACTGGCAGCTTTCACAGAGGACTTGGGTTCAGTTTCTAGCAGCCTCAGGGCACAGACATACCTACAGGCAAAACACTCACACCCAGAAAATGGAAAGGCTGAAGCTGGTTGGAGGGGAAGGAAGGACATGCTTCTTCCAACACCTTCTGGCTGTTTTTTCCCTTTTCCAGACTCCTGGATTCTGGTAAAATCCTCTGGAAATGCACCCAGGATGAGAGATGACAGATGCACGCACTTCCTCCAAGGCCCAACCTCATGCAGGGCCTGGCTGAAGATCCCTTTTAGGCAGAGCACCTCCTTCAGGGCCCTCTCTCCTTTCTGCAGCAGCAGATCCTGGTCTGGTGCTGGTCCCCTTGTCAGGGACTCATTTGGTAGGCCCATGGGAAGGAAGGACTGTTGGGAGTGGAGGCTGGGAATGGGAAAGCACAAGAGCTGAACCTTCGCTGTGTGTGTGTGTGTGTGTGTGTGTGTGTGTGTGCGCGTGCGTGCGTGCGTTCCCAGGCACCAGAGATCACAGAGTAGGTGGTAAAGTCAGAGCTCAAACAGTGTTGTTTGAACCCTCTACTCAGTTCTGCCATTCTAATATGTTAGACTTTTTTTCTGTCACCAACCCTGTGGGGGTGCAGGTACCCTTACACTATCAGTATTTTGGTGGGAGGAGTGAGAGAATTAGTCTAGTTAAACAGTGTTCCTAAGGTAAAATGCATCTAAGTGTTTCCCCCTCCACACTCACTCTAGTAATAGGTGACAGGCTTTCAAGGGCTCTAATCCAGTTACTACCACAGGTAGTAGATACATAACAGTATATAAGGGTTTTTTTTTTTTTTGGAAAGTTTGGAGTTTTGGATAAAAAATGACCAGGATTCCAGTCCCTACAAGCATTAGACTCTGATAGACTACTATTTTGCTTCATCCGGGGATCGTGTGTCACACACATGTAAGCAAATACTCAATTAGAAAGGCAAAACGTGACTTCCACTTGGATGCTTAAATAGTAAAATGTAGAATCATTTTGACTAGATCTCTGTAAACACAGGAGATTTTACTAAACTTATTTGATTACTGGGCTTCCCTTTCCAAACAAAATGGTGAGTGATTAGCATCGTCAGCCAAATGATTCCAACACTGTCCACCCCAGCCTCAGGTCAATTTCCTTGGGAAATCTAGATTCAGTCCAATTTTCATATCTAGTTACCGACTGTGGCCCAACAGCATCCTAACTCTCCTAGATGCACCTTCCCCTGACAGCTTCGGAGCTGTGTGGGTTGGGATGCTGGGATGTAGGACATGTTGTGGGATGGAGGTGATATTGATGGGCAATGAGGGAAGAGCAAGCGGGTTTGGGAAGCTGGGATGTAGGACATGTTGTGGGATGGAGGTGATATTGATGGGCAACGAGGGAAGAGCAAGTGGGTTGGGATGCTGGGATGTAGGACATGTTGTGGGATGGAGGTGATATTGATGGGCAATGAGGGAAGAGCAAGCGGGTTTGGGAAGCTGGGATGTAGGACATGTTGTGGGATGGAGGTGATATTGATGGGCAACGAGGGAAGAGCAAGTGGGTTGGGATGCTGGGATGTAGGACATGTTGTGGGATGGAGGTGATATTGATGGGCAATGAGGGAAGAGCAAGCGGGTTTGGGAAGCTGGGATGTAGGACATGTTGTGGGATGGAGGTGATATTGATGGGCAACGAGGGAAGAGCAAGTGGGTTGGGATGCTGGGATGTAGGACATGTTGTGGGATGGAGGTGATATTGATGGGCAATGAGGGAAGAGCAAGCGGGTTTGGGAAGCTGGGATGTAGGGCATGTTTTGGGATGGAGGTGATATGGATGGGCAAGTCTGTCTTGAGTGCTGGAACGTCAGAGGTGAGCACCTGGCTCAGTCTGCTTTAACTTTGATTTCAGTGACTGTCAAAGGCTAAGAGTGAAAATTCCATGCTCTTCCATACATATGTTGAAGACCTGTAGCTCCAATTGACCACACCAAAGATCTAGCATAGTGTTTTGCTCTTACTATAGAAATGAGCGATAATATTTTGTTTTAGCTTGTATTTGGAGATATATGCTTATAAGTTGTGTACATATCATCAAACAGTTCCACAAATGCTATGGACCTATGAAATAAAATTGTCATTAAAAAGTCCTTAAGAAGATTAATAATAAAAAAAGAAGAACTCCGATGAGATGAACTAAATCACAGAAAAATATTGCAGAGTCTCACTTTTGTTTTTAAAGAGAAGCTAGTATTGGGGTATATCTTGCCACTCAGGGACCACATCCCCAGAAGAAAACCGTTGCTCTGTTCCTCTCTGTTTTCAATTGCCAATAGCTCCTGAGATTGCAGCAGGTCTTCATGAACCTCTTTCCTACCCATGTAAGCAACAAAAGCAAAATGTTAAACACACAGAGACAGAGAAGCAAACCATATTTACCAGGAAGACAGGAAGTGGGAAGATGTAGGTCAAAGAGCCACAGACGAATAATCCTAGAGATCCAAGGTTCAATATTAAGACCATCATTAAGGAGGCTGTACTTTTGGGGGAGGTTTATTAAATAAGTAGATTTTAGCTGCTCTTGTTACACAAAAAGTAACTATTTAAGATGATACGTTGATTTGCTTCAGTAATTAGTTTATTTTTATTTATGTGTATGTGTTCCTCCAACCCTGGGGTGTGTATGTGCACATCTGTGTGGGTGCCCACAGAGGCCAGAAGAGGGCATTGGGTACCCTGGAGCTGGAGTCATATGTAATTGTAAGCTACCAAATGTAGGTATTTAGCAACTGAGCACTGGCCCTCTGGAAGAGCCATCTCTCCTGCCCTGGAACCATTTTATTATAAGGATCCCTAAACATTGTCTTAGAAATCTCAAATATATACCATGAAGTTTATTTAAATAATAAAATTTGGAAGTTCAAAGAATACACACGGGAGAAAAAAGACTCTTTTGCCTAAATCATGCTTCAAGGTAGCACCAGGGCACCGATCCCTTACTCTTCAAGAGCCCAGTACTACGAACAAATCACAAAGATCCTATATGGCAGCCTGCGCTATTTTTCCTGGAGCTGTTCCATCTAACAACTGGCCAGAGTTGGCTCTGATCAGCTTGCAAGATCCCAGAGGTTTCAGGCATTGTTCCCTGGGTAAAAAGCTATCATAATGCGGCCAGTGGTACAGGCACGAGGGAAATCTTGATTCCTCCATTTCTAAGGCCAAGGAAGAGCTCTAAGCACACTATCAAAAGGTAGCACACCTGTGATCGTTAACCTGTTGCAGATGGCAAGACAAACGGTGCTGCCTTTTAATACTGAGGGGAGAGGGAAGAGAACGAGGTGAGGTTTGTCCAGTGGACTGAGGCTCTAGATGGACCTTAGGAGGAAGACCGCTTTGCTAAAGGGAAAGCCAGTTGCCACATTTAGGTAGGAAAATATACTGGCTCTTCAGGAGGGAGACAGTCATCTTCCCTTTTCATTACCCAAAGCAGGTTTTGAAGAATTTTCATAAAATTGAAAGAAAGAAAAAAAGGAAAGGAAAGCTTCCTTTCCACAAAAGAATAAAATGTGGAATTGGGCTTAAAAAAACCCAGTTACTTTAGTTTGGCTATTTTGTTAGTTTACTACTGGAGTTTATTTTAGTAGGGCATGCCTATGAACAAAAAGATACCTCCAATATAACGAGTTCTTACTAGTCTCTCTTTTTTCTTAGGTTTATTTATATTTTATTATATATATTATATTTACTTATATTTTATTTTATATGTATGACTATTTTGCCTATATGTATGTATCCATGTGTACTACATGCATGCCTGGTCATGAAGAGGGCACTAGGTATCATGAAACTGGAGGTAAGGATGGTCATGTAGGTACTGGGAACTGAACTCAGGTCCTTTGCAAGAATAGCTCATGCTCCTAGCCACGGTTCATCTCTCCAGCCTTGAAATAGTCTCTTTAAGCATTCTGTACCCGGAGGACAATCTGATGTCACAACCCTCCCCCCCCCCCCAGATGCTGATCTATACTGACACCAAGCTGCTGTCCCATAATCACTCATAAGGGACGGTGGGGGACACTATTCACCCCTGCATTGTTGGCAGAGAGAGAAGGAAGACAACAGTGTTGGGGTCAAAGAGACCACTGCCAGAAGGAGGCTGGCAAAAAGAAGGAGCCCTGGCTTCACCAAAGCTTCAGAAATGTTCTCTTTGGATTTTCCTTTGTGCTTCTTGATTATCCAGACTTCTTTATTCCAACAGAAGAACATGGTGGGCCACACAGGGATGCTCACGTCAATGGCCAATTCCTTAAGATTACTAGCATGAGGGGTCTTATTTTACCTGTTTACAAAATTGAAACAAACCTCAGCCTTACAGAGACACTGGAAGGATCTGAAATATCCGACAAGTACAGTGGAGGAGTTTACATGACGACCTGCAGGGTGAGATCAGAGAGAAGGGGTGGGATAAGCCAGCACTTCTCTGCTTCTCTGTTACTTGATTGATGAAAGCAATGTGTAATGCCTTAGTGGTTTATAACCACACACAACACATTTTCAATAGCAAATAAAAGGGAAAACCATGTAAGTTGTCTTGCAGTGTCCGGCACATAGATGTTCTATGAATGGGAGCTATTATCATTACTTCAAAGTCTTGGGTCTGAAAGCAAAAACCTAGGAGGGCTCCTGGCACAGCCGCGTGGAAGACTAAAGTCTATTTTCTGTGATTGATAATAGAGAGGCAGCTTGGCTGCTCGTTTCGGCTTCAGTGAAAGACGGCTATAGGAACAAATTCGCAGGCACCGTTCTCTGCTCTGCTTACAAGTATCATGGTCTGAGAGGAACAACGTGAACACTGAGTAGCACTCGGCAGTGCTTCACATGGGAAATGCAGAAGAATCTGAACTTGACACAACATTGTGAATGCTGGCAATGCCCTTGCCACTGAGTTCTCACACCTTGTCAACATGGTCGCACACTCATTCTACATGTCACCCAGCTGGTCACAAAACACACCTACTTACCTGGACCCTAATGCTATTAAATGACCTAATTGGTCTCTGGTAGATCACCAAGCTTCTAGAATAAGGTGTATAAAACTATATTTAGTGGCATTCTCAAAGCCACAAGCAAATCCTGAACTAATTAAAAAAATTCTATCTTTAAAGATTCACCATCGATTACCCATTTGTTATCTGCTCATCAAGCCTCAAAATTCTAATTACAGAGCAAGCAGGTAGAAGCCTAGTCCCTTCTTGGATCAGACAGATTTAAAGAGTAAATAGAAGTAAGGCAGGCCTTTTCAATTTTCTAAAGGTTCAGCTTAATATTTGGGGGTGAGAATGATTATGCTCATGTGTTATGTAGACAAAAACGACAGAGGAAAAGAAAAACCTGTGTCCCAGCCACACATCAGAGGCAAAGCCTATAGACCTCAAGGGAAGGAAAATAACGCTTTAGCCAAATAAGAACTTTGAAGTAGATTTCAAAGCAGAGAGGAAAACTGGGAAACAATTCATACAGGATTTTGCTCCTGGGGAGAAAGTCACATTTTCCGGGCTCGCAGAGAGCATGCCAAACATCCTTCACTTTAGCCCAAGTGATAGGAGGCTTCTGGTTCTTAGAGCTGCCCAGACAGAAACCAGCACATCCAGGGAGAGGACAGAAAGGGACTTCAGGGACAAGCCACAGAGGCACACTTCTGGCGACTCCGGAGGAGCAACACACCTCCAACACAGAAATCCGTGGGCAAGCTTAGTCCTAAGCCAAAGAGATTACGGATGAGGCGAACTCTTCACTCAGGTTTAGTTTGAAGGACAAGGGGAAATTTGGGTCTGTCTCGATTTTATCTGAACATGTTTTCATTCCCGCTGAACCAAACCGGAGCATGACAAAGCGCTGCTTACTCTACTCCCAACAGAAGGTGGAACATATTTAAATTAGAGACCAGTTTTCTCTACTTGCTGCAAATTTTAAGATGCTGGCCAAGGTTCTGGTGCTGTCATGGGCGGAAGTGCAGAAGGGATTATAGTCTTTAAACGATATGGTGGTGATTAAGAGCCCAGAGGAAGACAAGCGCACCTATTGAAATGTTTTCTCCACAAGTTCTAAGGATGGGAAGACTGTATTAGGAACCAAAGTAACCACAATTTCCTTTACATTTCTGGAATAGTTCATGGTTAAGCCGGCTGGGAAGACACATTTTGTGGGGAACATATTTTTGACTGGCTAAAGAATTTGCTAGACCACAGAGAACACAACCGGGGCTCTTGGAATCAGCTCAGTGCCTGCCCTGCCTGAGAAGGTTGGATGGGGATTAGCGCTAGGGGACCCAGCACTGTGGCTCCTCTCACTGACCTGCCGGTGGCGACACTAAAAAGAAAGGTTTTGCTTTCTCTCAACCTGTCCTTGGACCTCAGCAAGGGGGCCTTTGCTCTGGACCCCGCGCTTCAGAGGGCCTGGTTTCTGCTCTTTTTAGTGATGCCTCGCATCACGGCCAGAGGGCCGTCAATCTACATCCCACACCTTTTCCTAGACCGCCTTTCCTGCGGCAGGGACTCTGACAGTCCTTATGCCATGTCTTTAACACTCTACCCCGGCTTACAAGAAGCTAAGTGTAGTAGTAAATGTAGTATGGACTGCTGTTTTCTTAGGCTCCCGTCCACTGCAGCCCCGAGTCCCTCACAGCTGTGGGAACTTCTTGGAAAATTTCTTCTTTCAAAGATCACGTTGATTCACCACCTCAGGCTGAGGAAATAAGAAAATTTAAAATAACCTGTGTTGGATTCCATGGCAGCTCACATCCCAGACGTGAGGGGCAGCGAGGAGCGTAGACCGGATGCCTGAGAAGTTCACAGAGTTGGCAGGACAAGAGCTATCTGGCTGCCGAATGAACCTCCACGGGGAAACCCATTCTGTTTTTCTTAGAGGTGCTGAGCCAACCAGTCATTCTGCATGTAGCCATGCATGCATTGCTCTGCCACAACGACTGCTGAGTGACTGCAAATGACCCCAGCTTTCTGTGAACCCATTGTCTGAAGTGCAGCGGCTCCATGAAGGGGCCATGCGTGTTTATACCAGCCAACTATTGTAGAAGAAGAATATTGTTGTAGAATATTATTTCAAGGTGTGTTACTTCTGTTTATGCTCTGGAACATTTGTTTAGTGATGCAAAGATGTGTTTGTTTAAATAAAATTCACCTGCAGTAAGGAGGAGGTTGCGTCAGCAAGTAGCTGACTGGAAGTGATAGGGAGGAGCCAGGTGGGGAAGGGCTTTTTTTTTTTTTTTTTTTTTTTTTTTGCGAGTAGAAGCACAGTTTAAAGTTTATTCTACGTGTGTCCACAGATGCTTTTAAGGAGGGGCGAGGAGAAGCAGGAGGGCTTCTTGGGAGACTTGAGGAAGTGAGCTAGGTGCTTGCTATTCAGCCTCTCTGGGGAGCAGAATTCCACATCAGTCTTTGAATCTTGAATTCTTGAAAGGGACAGAGATTTCGATAAGGAGTCAGTGCCTGAGGGAACAGAATTTCCACAGGCCAAGACTCTTGTGGGGCTGTGCTGCTGGGCAGAGATGCAGTTGCTGATTAGGATAGCCTTAGCTTAAAAGACGGCAAGAATTAAAAAAGAAAATAACAGAATACCTTGTGGCCTCTTGAAGTGGCCTCAACTGTTTCCAGTTTCATCTCTAATTTCTGCTGCAGTTCACAGCCAACAGATTGCTCGTTACTACTCAGTACGGTATTGGACCTGCACTGTAATTTAATCCTGGAAGCAGCCTGAGAGCCGGCTGCTCTCGCTGGGGTAAAGCTTTAGGTTCACCGATCCTCTTCTTTCCCATTCCCTACCTTCCCAAACTCTGTTAATGACTCTACTGCTCTCTAACTTCTATGGGTTCAACCTTTTCTAGAGTTCACATATGATTGAGATCATGTGACACTTGCCTTCCTGTGCCTAACTTATTTCCCTTAACATAATGTTACCACAAAGGAGGGGATTTTCTTGTGGTTGAATAGTATTCCACTTTGCACATGTGTGGCTTGTATTTATTTCTTCACCATTCACTGGTGCAATCGACACTTAGGTTGATTACATGAAGGCGTAAGTCATGAACAAGGCCACACCAGTTTGGAGTTATGATTAATAGGGTGTTATTTATTTAAAGGGGAAAACTTACAGATCACCGTCTCAGACAACAGCCATCTGCACAACCAGGAAGTGAGTCTAGTCTCCGGTGGAGCAGGAAGTGAAGAGATCTAGCAGAGGAAATAGCCGCTTTTTTAAAGGGAGAGAGGCCACGCCCCAATGGGCTGGTATCACAGCAGCTATTGGTTGGAGGGGCGGAAGGACCTCCCGCAACA
>NW_026067913.1:5380644-5490227 GCF_014885135.2 Alexandromys fortis | reverse complement strand
GTATGTAGCAAAAACCCTGGGTAAGCCAGTTCTAATAGCTGGTGGCGGCATTGTATACTGTCCTTGTGCCTCCTTACTCTGTTCACCAGCTCCAATAATTTCTTCAATCTTTTCAAATCTTTTTATCATTGTCTCTCTTAAATCCTGAATCTCCTGACCTGTATATGTTTCTAGTAAAGATAGTATGGTTCTTTGGAGTGCCATATTCTTCCTAAATGATAGAATATGCAAAAGAATACTAAACCCTAGTAGCCAGTAAATTAAGTTATCCTCATAGTCATATAAACCTTGCATGATACGACCCATTGTATTGGTAGCCCAAACAGTTAAATTCATGTTGGAAACGAAAACTGCCATATTACCTATTATCCAGCAGGTGGCGCTGTTGCCAAGTCTCGATGAAAACGGGTTCCTGTTTGAGGGTCTGCCGAAATCTGCCTGTCTCTGCTTCCGAGTGCTGGGATTAAAGGCGTGCACCACCACCACCACCACCGCCTGGCCGGCCTCAAACTCACAGAGATCCTCCTGCCTCTGCCTCCTGAGTGCTGGGATTAAAGGTGTATGCCACCACCCGGTCGGCCTCAGAGATCATCCTGCCTCTCTGGATATTATGGGCCTGAAGGCTGAGTGTATCTCGGACTCGCCTAAGTCACGAACTAAACAAAAAACGGCGTGCAGGGAACCATAAACCCAGAATCCAGGGGTAGAGAAGAGTAACCAGGAAGCCGTGTGTGCCTCCACGTGACAGAGCCACCCTGAGGGGTTGCAGCTTCTGCAACCGGCAACCGCGTGCTCTGGTTCACACCACTTAAGAGCTGTACTTGCAAGGGAGATTTAAAAACGACTCAGAAAAGAGTAAACCACGCAGGCAGAGACTACGCGGGCCTGTGGAGTTTCAATCCACGTGGGGAAGCAGATGATAGGGTGCGTGGGGACTTGAAGTCAATCTGAGGTGTCTAAAAAAATATAAAGAACTGCAGCAAGAAAAGCCAGTGCATGATAATTTATATTAAACTGCTGGCTCCACACACAAGGCACAGGCTACAAGGCTGCCACAAGGCACAGGCCACACGGCCGCCACAATGCACAGGCCACACGGCCCCCCGCAAGGCACAGGCCGCGGCTAAGGAAGGAAGGGCTCGCGCCAAGCCGAACTCGAGCGGGGGAAGGAGAGGTCCTAAAAGCCAAACGTTCGGGCGCCAGATGAAGGCGTAAGTCACGAACAAGGCCACACCAGTTTGGAGTTATGATTAATAGGGTGTTATTTATTTAAAGGGGAAAACTTACAGATCACCGTCTCAGACAACAGCCATCTGCACAACCAGGAAGGGAGTCTAGTCTCCGGCGGAGCAGGAAGTGAAGAGAGCGAGCAGAGGAAATAGCCGCTTTTTTAAAGGGAGAGAGGCCACGCCCCAATGGGCTGGTATCACAGCAGCTATTGGTTGGAGGGGCGGAAGGACCTCCCACAACAATTATATATGCTGATTATTATGAAAATATGCTGCAATTGATATGGGAGTGAGGATTTGGCATACTAGTTTCATATCCTTTTCTTCCTCCTCTCCCTCCCTCCTTCCTTCCTTCTTTACTTCTTTCCTTCCTTCTTTCCATCCTTTCTTACTTCCTTTTTCTCTCTTCCTTTCTTTCTTTTGATAGGTCCTCAATCTGCAGCCCTGGCTGGCCCAGAGATTGCTACCAGACCAGGTTGGCCTTGAACTGGCGGAGATTCACCACCTGCCTATTGAGTGCTGGGATTAAAGGTGTGCACTGCCACACCAAGCTTTATTTTCTTTAGGTATAGTCTTGGGGATTGTTGAATAAAGTGATAGCTCTCCTTTTAACCTCCCCCCCCCCTTTGTCAATGTATTCTTACTTGCAAGCGTTCATGGCAAAGAGTCATTGGTCTGGCTCGAGGCCTCTGGCCTCTGCTACACTGTCGATGCTGGGACTCCTCTTGGATATCTTGGTGCTGCCCTGTGTTGTGGTGATCCTGCAGCTTTGGGTCTGCATGACCGGCCCCTTTACTTGCTCCTCCCAATCACAGATGGGGTGGATGTTGGGGTGGGCTAACTCATCACCCTGGATCTCAGCCTGAGTAGTTGCAGGATTGGTCAGCCCACTAGCTCTCCCCAGTTCTCACAACCAGGGTGAGCTCTCCAACATTGCCCTGACTAGTTCATCCTTTGTAGCAATGAGCAAAGGATGGGGCCACTTCCCCTGCTTTCATGCCCTCAGGGTTGGCTTTTCCACACCTCGACCAACAGGGCCAGCTCTACTATGTTGTCCAGGCGAGGTGCAGGGCCACTCTCCCGAGTGCCATGCCTGGTGAGGGGCAGGAACAGCTCGCCCACTTTTATGACCCTCTCTCCCACCTGCCACAGGCAGTGAGGGGCGGTGGTGGAGGCACACCTCTTCTCTGCCCACATCACCATATGGCAGCCGAGGGTGGGTCCAGATTGCCTACAACCACATTCTCAGGGTTGGTTTGCCAGGTGCAATAGGTCAGCTCTGCTGCCCGGGCACTGTTTTTAATTTTTAAAAGAAACTTTCATGTTACAGTTAGAAGTAAATTCTAGTGTCCTGTTGAATCATAGGAGGGCTACAATGAACAAAATTGTACTTAATATTTCAAAGCTTTTAAATGTTCTTATAGTAATAAATGATAAATATTAGAGATCGTGGATGGGTCCTAGCATCCCAACCTGATTATTATATGATGTATATACATAACTTATGTTTATACATAGAGGAACACTGTAGACCTAAATCAGTACAATTGTATGTCCGTTATAAACAAAGTAAAATGAGCATTCAGTCTGGATGGATGATATTTGAGAATGATGTAAAACGGACAGGAAGAAGACTGGCCATCATTAAGTAAGATGTTTTGCTCTGGTGACTGGAGGTGCTGCTCAATATTTCATATATCACACACATTTAATAATACACATTCAAAACTGAGCCTCACTACACCATCTAACATAGGAAATACGAGGGGACCAGATAGTTAATTACCGAGAAATCTCTCCAGGGTTGGGCTTCTAACCTCTATACAGAAATGCCTTGCTACAAGGCAGAGGGACTGACCATCACATTGTTGCCAGTAAGGGAACTAACTGCAGGACTATGTTCAAGGCCACCCAATTAGGAAAGAGTGCAAAGCATGCTGGGAGCTTTAATCTGTGTCTCCCAAACCAGGGACCAGCTTTGCCTTTTCTGTATCTGGCTTCCTGTTCTAGACGGCTCTGATTATATACATTCTGAAATAATTTGCCCACCAGGCTTAAACTTTGTTAAAAAAAATTTAGATCGGTTTCTAGAGTTCTTTATATGTTTTGGAGATCAGACCTGTGTCTGATGTGGGCTTGGTGAAGATCTTCTCCCATTCAGTAGGATGCCCTTTTGTCTTAATGACAATGTCCTTTGCTGTACAGCAGTGTTTCAGGAGGCCCCATTTATTCACTGTTGCTCCTGTTGTCTGTCTCTGCCTGCTTTTTGGAGATTAGGATATAACGTGATTTCTTCCTTGGGCTCTCCCTGGGAGCAGGAGACATAAAGAACATCAGGAATAAACACAGCACTGTGACCACTCCTTGTTTTTAGTCTAGCGAGTGTTCCTTGGTATTTTGTCCCATTCTTGTTGTTGTAGTTGCATGTTGCCTGAACTAAGACCTGCAGCTAAAGACCTGTTTGTTCCTTGGTTCCCCACTGCTGTTCTGAGACCAGCTTCCCCATGGCAAAATCAGGCACTGAGTAGTGATCTCCAAAATTTCTTCTTGCTGGTAGTTTTCCCGCTCTAAGAAACAAATTTTTCTTGGGAAGCTTTCATGGGAGCTGTTTTAAATGAAGCATGCTGATGGCAGGGAGCATCTGAAAACCTCTTCTCTTCCCTTCCTACTCCTCACCTTCAATTTTCTTAAGCTAGAAAGACTAGGTAACAGAACATAAACAAACATCTAGGGTATACAGAGATTTTCAGTTGTTTCTGATGTTCGAAACCCTTTTGCAACTGAAAAAAAAACCCATCTCGTTGAATCAGGTTGACTTCACCTGAGTAGATACCGTTTGTTACAATAGTCCCACGCTTCCCAACTCCAGGTCTTGGCAGTGACAGGTGAGTAGGGACCCCTTTCTCGCAATCCCCTGTCCAAGAAACTGTCAGGCAACTCATAGGCAATATAGGCAGACAGGAAGTGGGCTGGGGAATGAGGGGATCTCCACCCATTACCAGATGCTTGAGTAGTAGGCAGGAGGATCCAGGTCAGCAGATACTCAAGACAAATTTACACCACCTGCTACCCACTTATAGACTTAAAACACTAGGAAGGAAGCTGGAATGCCAATCCCCTTGTTTTCTCCATGCCTTGTGTTTGGAATCCAAAAGGATACAGCAGAACAGTTGGATTTGGCAGTGGAAAGGGAATTAGTAGGCAAACAGAAGGAAGTGAAGGCAGCACCAAGGGAAGCTGTCTTAGTGGAGTATTGTGTATCAGTGGTTAGACGTCAAGACCCATCGTTCTCCAAGTGGTGATGTGGACACAGGCTTCGTAACTTCCTCATTCATATATAACCCAAAGACAACTTGGACAGATTATCAGAAACTTTTGGGGAGAGTGATGGGTGGAGTGGGGGAAAGGAATGAGGTAAAAAATGACTTCATCCTTCTAAAAGTACAATGCCATCACCTCAGTGGTGTTGCTATGGCTTCTTTTCATGTGATGTGGAAAAGAAAGTTTTGGGGGAAAACCAGCAAGTCACTGTAAGTTTCATTAGCAGTCTAAAATAAAAATGTATACTCCTATTTATCCATCATATCGTTATGCATTTTTGACGTTTTGTGGGAGATAGTTGACTTTTTCTTATTCTGCTTTTTAAAGAATATTTGCTATGACTTTCTAAGTGCATGAGGTTTGGGTTCATAATTTATGTATGATATGACATATACACACATAAGTTTTTATAGTCTCTTAGTAGTAGGAAAATGCCAAATGGTTACCTTTGTGAACGTGTTCTGATTGACCTGCAAACCGACTTTTACCACCTCAAAAGGGTTGATCACAATGGCTTCTGTTACTCCAGTTCCAAGTCCAGCAATGGCAAATGTCTAGGAAAAATAAGTCAACCAACACTTTAAAGCAACTGATCGTGCATGTTGGATTAAACATTCTACTCATTATGCAATGCAGCCAAAGTTAAGACAAGAATGAAGGAACCCCGCTAAGTGCACCATATACCATTACTAAGCAGCTTGAACTCTTGATTGGATGCTGACAATTCATGGAGAAGAAATTACAGAAGCCACAAACCACATCCCAATGTTTTCAGAATAAAATGTCAAAGCCCCATCAACAATGATGTCTCCCTTTAACAAAAAGGCAGGCTGTTTGACTGGTTAAAGGTGGATCCTAAAACACCTTCATGTGTATAATGGAAGCGCTTAACTTGGAAAGAAAGAGCTCCATTTTAAAATGTCTACTTCAGTGCATTTATTGAATAGAACCACAAATAAAATGCTTATATAAGGTCACCTTCCAGGCACATAACTGGAAACATTCAATTGCATAGTCTTGTTCTTAGAACCACTGCCTAAGATTATTAACAAACAAAATTATTTTCATTCATTCTGTATTTTATTTTGTTTCTGTTCCCAATGCTGTGGATTGCAGCCTGGGCCTTTTGTGCGGTAGGCAGAGCTCCCCCACTGTGTCCCATCCCAGCTGTCTTCTGTTTCTGGAGGATTTTTTTTTTTGTACCTACAAGCTGAGTAATCAACCCTGTGATCAGAAATGGCTGGTTGTTCTGATGGGCTCCTCTGAAATCTAGAACATTTGTCAAAGGATGAGATTGCATGTCAGATTCTCTTTGTCCATGGGTTGAGTCTCAGCAATAGAAAACTAATTTCAGCCCTTGAGAGGCAGAGGAGATCTCTCTGAGTTTGAGGCCAGACTGGTTCTACATGGTGAGTTTCAGGGCAACTGGGACTACATAGAGAAACCCTGTCTTAAAAAAAGAAAAAAGAATTTTAGCAATAGGAAGTAATATTTTTCTTCTACAGGGAATCTGAAGAGTCCCTAGAAAAATGTACATTAGCAATAAGCCAGCAATAATTAGAGGACATGCATGTGTACACATATGCACAGCAGAAAGGCAAAACCTTTACCGTCCAAAATCCCTTGTTGCTCAACTAGTTCCAGGGAAGACAATCTTCTATTTACTTCATTCTTTCCTTTCCATTTCTGTGACAAGGCCTTTATAGCCCAGGTTGGCCTTGAACTCTCATAGGGATCCACCTGCCTCAGCCTTCCAAGTGTTGAATTATAAGCATGCACCATGCCTTGTTCACATGGTCCTTATTTAGTGTCTCTAATCATTTTAAAATAAGAGACAGAAAGAGAGATGGGAGTAAGAAACGTTCTGTATCCTTAAAGTAGAGGTGGGGTTGATTGAGGGCCAGGGGTATGGGGTGGTTGAAATGCAGCCCATACTCCACCTGCCAAGTAAGAGCCACAGAGAGCCAGTGGTCAGGAGAGGGAGGGGACCAGCTCTCATCCAGGCTCCATCTGTGCTGCTGGGGCTGTGTGCTCATCACAGGATGATAAGGGATAAGCCAGTTCCCTCAACTGTAAAATGGAGACAGTAACATCTAGTTTTTCTACAGAGGTCAAAGTAATTCATGGATGTTCTTTTAAATCACTTCCCAAACACGACTGCTCTGGTTTCCCACGAAAAAGAGGAAGCACGGAGTTGCGCACAGGTCTAGGAGAGGAGGCATACTCATGGTGCTTTCTGTTTAGCCTACTTCCTTACAGCTTTAAACATCATTTTTATAGGGTAACTGACCAAATATTTTCTCATTCATCTCAGAGTTCCATCATGGACGCCAGTAAGGGGGTGGGGGGGGGGAGAGAAAAAAATAGCCAGTTCCGAAGCCTTCTGACTGAGAAAGCTAAAATCCAGATGTTAGGGTTTTATTACTCGCTCTATGCAACCTTCCAAGTCCTTCACTTTTTTGTCTCTCTATAAAGCTCAGCTACATCTGCTGTCAGAACCAATGTTCAGCAGTCCCTTGTCAAAAGAATTGATCAGATATCAGCAGATCATGTTACTGAGACGGTTGCCGAGACACGCTTTGCTGTCGGGTTTCCAGTCTCCCAAGCTTTCATGTGGGCACCAGGGCATATTTAACGGCTAAATGCCTCACTGTATCCAAAAAGCAAAGGGAGTAAGTGAGTTCAAGAAAAGAAGGGGGCCATATATGGTTTGCATGAGTTCATTTATAGTGGATTGAGTGGCCAGATACTTTTCCCTTTCAAATCTTGAGTCAAAAGATCTGCACTGTCTCACATGGTACCCGTGCTCAGCTCTGAAACAACCAACGAGTCCTTCAGAGGCCATATTTTATTTACTCCTACTAGGAAGTCTTTAATCTTCTTTTTAAAAAGGTGTTTCCAAAGGAAGATACTATGGAAAAGTCTCTCTCTCTCTCTCTCTCTCTCTCTCTCTCTCTCTCTCTCTCATACACACACACACACAGGGGGAGGTTTGAGATAGGGTCTCAGCATGTAGCTCCAATGTTCTGGAACTTACTATGTAGACTAGTTTGGTCTTGCACTCACAGAGATCCATTTTCCTGCCTCTGCCTCATGAAGGCCAGGATTCAAGGCGTGCACCACCACCACTTTAGGCAAGAATCTCTCCTACCTGAGATTCCTGGCAAGACTGCTCCTTTATGGGAGGACATGTCTCACAGCTGCCCTGTTAGATCAGGAGGTTAGATTGGAAGTTTTATCTAAAGAGGGCCCTTCTAGAAAGTGGGCATGTGAGAATTCTGAGGGTAAAAATACCTCTTTGACAATCTGTTAGTTACAGTAAACATTCTGGAAGAAACTTTTACAAGGAAAGGATGTACGGGCCTTGATACACGATGTCCTAATTTATAAAATTTTCTTTATTTTTGCCTTTATGATGGTGCAAAACTGAAACCCACTTCACACTTTGGACTTTGATCTTTTCCCAGGCCAGCAGTGCCGGAAGAGCTCATGATGCTGGGTAGAAGCATACCACAGCTCTCAGCGGGTCGTCCCTCCAGGAAAGTAAGCAACCCATTTTTTATAGCTTATCCCGATGCTTGCCTGTGATGCTCAGTGGCCTGGATGTGCCCAATGCATTTATTTATTTATTTATTTATTTATTTATTTATTTATTTATTTATTTATTTATTAAGCTGGCACTGGTTTTATAATTAAGGAGCTGAAGGCACATGTATTGATTTGCCAGTAGAATTTTGAGGCTTTAGCAGCCAAATAGGGATTTTCCCAGAGGCTAGAAGGTACTACCAGACAGAGAGTAATGCTGCACGGTGCCGTGTTTCCTTCTGCAGACTGGGGGAGGGAGGATCGTGCAGTTGCTGTCTTTGGGGCTCTCCGTGCACACATATTTGGTCAGTATAATTTAACTTGCTTTATGAAAGGGAGCAAAGTCACCACAGCGGGAGGAACGACACCGGGCAATGACCAGTCACCAAGTAAGCTGTGTGACACACCTGAGCTGTGTCATTGTAGGATAACTATTCTCCCCAGCTGAGTTGTTTACAGCTACTCCAGTAAAAGGCCCTTCAGTCTGCCTCTGACTGCCTGAGCAACAGCTGGGGAACTGACCCGTTAGGAAATAATCTCAGGCATATTGACTTTTGCATAAATAGATACACACAGTGTGTATGTAAACAAATGCATGCTTTGGTTTGTTTCCAAAGGTGAATGTAGTCTTTATTTTATATTCTTGACCATATCTCATAGAGGCCTTTCCAGACATATCATTATTATCATAAATTCTTCACTGAGAGCAATAAAATAGCCAGATTGTGAGTTATTATGAAGATGGCTTTCAACAAGTAGTTGAACGTTGAATAACTCAAATTCATATTTTAGTAGCTGGGCTTTGGGAATCAAAAGGGGTTTTGTTTCTGGATTTTGCTTTATGAAATAACATACACACTTAAGCATAATAAATATTCTCACTTACCAGCCCTGGTGGTAGTGACAGATATCCCAGCAGTTTCTTGTACTGCTCAAAGGTGGAAAACTGAAATAGAACCAAACCTGGAGATTTATAACAATTTCCTCCACAAACTCTCTAATTGGCTAAAAGTCCTTCAGTAAATCATGATAGTAATCAGCTTCTAAACATGATGAACCATCTAACACAGCTTTTAATCCTGTCTGGGGCTGTTGCTGTGAGATGCCATTTTAACATTCCCAGTTTTCAAATGTAGTTATAATAACTTACAGAAAATCTGATGGAATCCCTTATAGCAGTAAATGAACCATACGACTTCCATTTACCATGACCATTTTCAGTTTCCCCAGACATCAATAGACTTCTTTCTTATGGCAGTGATTCAAAATTATAGGTTCAGAGACCCGAAATCCTTGGTCTTATATGTTTTTACTATGAACCACTTTCCAAGAAAATGCCCCATTTTCTTACACAGTTGTAGAACACATCCACTTCTTAGCCTCGCGTGAACACTGCTTGTTCTCCTGATAGCTCCATGGATTTTAAACATTGTGATTGCAAAGATGCCTTGATAAGCTAGCGAAGGGCCCATCAAGTATATCTGGTCCACCCTCTTGCCCCAAAGAAAGACTGTTCTCAGTCTTATTCCCTCCTTTAGGCTCTGAAGATGACGGCAGTGAAGAACATGGATCAATAACGATGCTGCTGCCACCTTCAGAGGACTCTACTGAGTTGGCCAGACACACTTTTCTCCTGGCAAAATAAAATAATCCCTTCATATAATATATTTCTTTTTTGTTCCCTGTATTCTGTATTTTGAAAAATAACTCAGCTTGGGCAGGGTATTTTGTTCCTGAGAACTGAACTAGTTTAATGCCAACACCAATGCCAGGTAGGATTCCTTGACCAATGATAATAGGTCGTACTCTTAAGACCTGCAGTGTCTGATTCTCAAGAACCAAGAAATGGGATAGTAAATCATGCTATAATAAAACAAAGCAAAGTAAAGAAAAAAAAATAGAGTTTTTGGGAGTAGTTACACTCCATTGTTAGAAAAACGTGGTTTCTTGTGTACATGGCCCTAAAGTCTTTCAGTAACCCAAGAATCATTTATCAACAGATTGACTCTTCTTATTCTTTTAAAGAATTAGATCATTGCCATGATATTTTAGATGGAGTATTGATATAGAGTTTTCTAGATCAAGAATTTGTTCCTTCAATTACTAAATAGTTATTAGATTCCTCCCATTCTAGGCACTCAGAATACAGCCAACACAGCCAACACCCTGCTTTCCTACACCCACATAGTAGGGACCATTGCTGTTTTGATGAGAGACACATTAGAAACCCTAGGAGTCACTCCAGGGTTTGGAATGACGAAATAAACTGGAATTCTGAGGCGTTTGTTTGTTTGTTTGTTTTGAGACAAAGACTCATTATCTGATCCATGCTAGCCTAGAACTCACTATTGTAGTCATTGTTTTACTTCCTAAGCCTTTAGGTATTGAGACTATAAGGGTGAGCTACCTGCTTGGCTCTAATGTTAGGTTTTAAAGAACATTTACTTCCTTTTTATGATTGTCACCACCGTCATTGTGTTTAGACAGTCACTTTGCCAGGATTTTGAAGTGGGCAGTATACATCTGAAGCCTGGCTATGCCACTCATCATGGAAGTAAGCATGGGAACATTGCTTCAACCGTCTAATGGTCAACTGCAACAACCTTACCTATTAGAGTTGCCATGAGATAATGTAATTTAAGTAGGATTCCCTGACACAAGACTTAGGGAAGTTTGTTTCAGTTTCTTGTCGTATGTTAACAGAGGAACCACTGATGTCTAAGTCATGGAAGTCTGCTGTGATTCAGGAACATGCAACTTTATCGCACATGACAATTTTGTCAGACAAGAAGCCAGGGTATGGACTGTAGCCATACCTCAGTAGCAGCGAGCTTTCCTATCATACACAATGCCCTGTGGTCAACTTCTGGCTTAAAAAAGGGAAGGCGGGGCTCGGATGTACTCATGAACCACATCACATTAGAGTCATTACATTGATTTCCTGTCCCACGCCCACTTTGGGAACAATTCTCTATGCTGGCGTTGGGTCCTGAATGCCTTGGAAGGTGATGGGCCTTCTAGAAGTCTCTACTACTTTAGTAATTTACTGTGTGAGACGCATTCATTCAATGTTTGTCTTTTCCCCTATCTGGTTTTCTGTCATTTTAGGGATTAAAGACACAACTGGGATGTGAAGGAAGAAGTCTAAGGACATGGACTCAGCCCACAACTCTATCAACTCTTGTTGACAGAGGTTTATGTCCCACCTAGTCCTGCAACTTTTCAGTCCCAAAGAAACACACAGAGGCCTACATTAATTATAAACTGGTTTGCCTATTAACTCAGGCTTCTTATTAACTAATCCTTACATCTTACATTAACCCATTATTCTTGTCTGTGTCAGCCACGTGGCTGGGTACCTTTCATCAGTGAGGCATTCTCATCTTGCTTCCTCTCTGTCTGGGTGACAACTGCAGACTGACCTTTCTTCTTCCCAGAATTCTCCTGTTCTCATCACCCTGCCTCTACTTCCTGCCTGGCTACTGGCCAATCAGCATTTTATTAAAAATAATCCTGTTTTCTTCTTCTTCTTCTTCTTCTTCTTCTTCTTCTTCTTCTTCTTCTTCTTCTTCTTCTTCTTCTCCTCCTCCTCCTCCTCCTCCTCCTCCTCCTCCTCCTCCTCCTCCTCCTCCTCCTCCTCCTCCTCTTCTTCTTCTTCTTCTTCTTCTTCTTCTTCTTCTTCTTCTTCTTCTTCTTCTTCTTTTTTGACCATGTCCATTAAACAACCCATTGAGAAACCCAACATCCTTGATGTTCTGTTTTGGGACATAATTGAGCTATATGAGAGCATGAGCCATTCGAATCTTGTCTCTAAAAAAAAAAACGGGAGCTGAGAAGTGCCCTTACAGCACTCATATCTGCTCTTATGGCATGGTCCCTTTGAGCACTCTTCCCATGCCCTTTGAAAGTGGAGTTTTCTGGATGGACTGACAAGCACAGGGGTGGTTCCTAGCCCTGTGCGCTATCAAGCTCTGATTCTCCAGAGTTGTTATTTCCTGGGAGGTAGATGTTCTCTCATTGGCTCAAACTGCTGAATACTTGAAGGCTTTCTCTGAAAACTTCTCTGTCTCTTTGTTTCACTCCTGTCAGCGCCCGTAACCTTGCTATTCCTAGAGTCTGAGATTCTTTACCCAATGATTCTACTGGGTTCTGCCTTTATTTCTCCTCCTTACTTAGGGCCCAGAAACCCTCTCAAGTCAGTACATTCACAGGGCTCATCTTGGCTGATTCCCTCTCCCAGATGTTACTGTCCTTCATTGTGTGATGTCAGGTTCTCTAAACAAACTTCTGTTTCTTGTAGGTTGTTTATTGTTACTGCTCATGATGTTGCTCATGTAGAAGAGTTAATCTGGCCATTATTCCATCTCGATCAGAAGTGGGAGTCTTAGCCTTCAAGATACTTTGAATAGTAAATGTGGGAATTTGAGAACTGGAATAGATTATCTCCAAATATAAACTTTTTTCCCATAAATTTGTTCCTGTTTCATTGACTCATTTAAACATCAACTATATGTAGATGCCACAGGAAGTGTAGGTACACAACAGTGCACAGGCAGACTTCACATGCTTATAACATAGCCTCCCATGAGTTTGGTCAGGGTAAAGAGTCTGGAAAATTTGACCATAGAATACAATTGCATTCTGGCCTTGGGAGGCTGAATAGCAGACTCTGAATCCCAGAACATGCTGCCTGCCATCTCTCAGTATCTCTGCCTAAGTCTTCATTTCTGTTCATTGATTGCAGTTTGATTCTATCTTAATTTTGGAAACAGAAATATAATTTATCTACAAGTGTTATTTTAATTATAAATCTAATTTCAAACGAGAAAATACAGACAAGCCTAAAACTGCCTGTTTACGATTATGGTAACAATTGTAACTAAAGTGTCCATTCCAAGGAAGACATATATACATGGTGTATACTGAGTCCATGTACACAAGCGTGTGCGTGCACACACACATACACAGAGGAATTCCTGAATATTTTGTTCAGAGGTAAATTTCAATGACACACAATGGGATAGTTTATGAGGTACGAAATCGTTACAATCAGATGGTTGCTTCCCTCCCAAATCCTAAGGTAAATATCTACAAAATGAATGTTTTCATAAATTGTGTTGAAGAACTGGTGTTATCCATCTGGCAAAGATACACTTAACTACAAGTTCTACTTAAAAAGCCAAAGTACTTTCCATATGTCTCAATAATTTTAAGGTAAAATCTCCTTGCAACAAGATGTCTGGGACACATCCACCATATCCAGTTGCCCAGCAGTTCATCTGTTAACCATTGTTCTGGCATGGAGTGCTGCTTTATTTTATTTTTTTAGAGACTAACTCGGTTTCGGAAAGCTCAAGTTTTTTTTCCTTCTTCTTTTTTTTTTTTTTTTTTTTGCAAAGGATTGTTTAAGATTGATAAAACTTAATCCTCCTAAAGTGTAAACTGTCTCCAACATACAGCATTGAGGGAAATGACTGCAGGAAGAAGCCTAATTATAATTTACTTTATTTATACGTGGGAAACACTGAACAAATGAATATATTATTCCAGGGAGACAAAGTGACTTTCCTTTTGAACAGGAACTCTGTTCTGTTTGTTTACTTGGGCAATCTTTTATCAAGTGAAGCCGTTTCATAATTCAATTCAGCCCTTTTGTGTACTTTGGTGAACTTTTTCCAGATCCTCCACTGAGATTCAGATCCTTATAATGAAATTTGTATTGAAGCAATAATATGAAAGCACAGAAACTACAGCCACAAAGAAGAGAAAGTATGTTTTCAAGCGTTCGTTTCTGAACTTGAGACCTGAACTCAAATTCTATTACATTGCTATTTGACATAATGCAAAAGCTTGATGTATGTATACATATGTATATGTTGGTTATTCCATCATGTTTTAAAACCCAGTCATCTCCTTCATTTACTCAGTAACAGCATGTAGGCTGCTCCTTTTTGCCTTTCAGGAATATCAGGGATAGAAATTGAGGATGTGAAAAAGCTTTATGCCATTAAAATAAATGGCATAAAGTTAGAAAGGAAGCCTTTATGACGATGTTTATGTTATTTTTATAGAAAGGCAAAGCCATATTGGGTGATGTCAGCCATGGGGGTTGGGGGAGGGCCATGCCAGTTAGGAACAATTAGGACTTTAGCCTGAAAGAACACATGGGAAACAGTGTGGGGGTCATCTTTTATTCTTCGAGGGTCTGGCACACACTCATGGTCACACAACCACACCAGGAAGTTGTATGTTAACCTCCAGAGCTGTATGTTAAAGAGACAGAGATACCAGAAGAGAATTTTGGCAGAAGATATTAAAGGGAGAAATAAAGTCTTGTTTAAAAAATATGTAAGAGTCATACACAAAAAGTAGTGTATTTCAAGAAACAGAAATGACTTCAGAAGTGGTTTTCTACTTCTTTTTCTTTAATACTCATTGCTCCAAAGGAACATTTCTGAGGCCCAAGTGAGGTTTGCTCTAACTTCCTCATATTGATTCTGCTTTTCTTTATGTTTCTAGAACAAAAAGTTTCAGATACTGCTCTGTGAACATGTGTGTGGGTGTGGGTGTGTGTGCATGCGTGTGGGTGGGTGTGTAAGTAATTTCCTCATTAGAAAGAAGCAACTTGGCCTTAAAAAACAGCTCCAAACAAACAAATATGCATATTTGAGAGACTGACCACGTCTAATTATAACGAAGATTGATTATGCTACAAGTTCTGCATTAAAGCTTTTAGTGTTTTACATTAAGTGATATTAGTGCTCCCTTGATTACCATGGGTGTCTGGACACGGTGTACACACTTGGTGGTAAAGCATAGAGCACTTACCTTGACTGCACATTTTGGTGTTTCAGCTAAAATGGGTGGCAGAATTCCTTTGTAAAAGCCAAAAAGCCTATAGAAGAAAGAAAATATTTTTATATGAATGAGGAAATTGACATCAGATAATTTTGCTTTTGTTTATGAATAAAGAAAATGACTATCTAATCTAGCACACAAATTATGAAATTTGAGGTGCTAAAGTGAAGGTGAGAACCCAGTGTCTGTCACAGTTATTTGTCTATCCTGTGTCATCACAGAAGATGGCTCAGTGATTCTGAGTCTGGAACCCTGTAAGCAAACTGAGAAATGTGGCCACAGCTCCACCTCATAGACAAGCTTGACTCAGTCTTAGAGATTTCTATTTTCTCTGTGTGGTAGATCACTTCAAGTTATCTAATGTCTTTTATTTCCTCAATTTTGGTAACCAAATGAGATTATGGTTATACTCAAATGTAGCAGATTGAACCCTTTTGGAGCCAGCAAGGCTAAATATAATCTTTAACTCTGGCTTTATTAGTTAGTTCTGAGTTTGTGAAATTAGGTCTCCCATCCATCCTGAGTTAGTTATGTATATTTTGAACTTCTTTAGTGGAAGAGGAAGAAGTTTGAAGAGGACCAGGATTAAGGTTATGTAGATTGGCAGAGGAAAAGCTGGAGTCCTTCCATGTCAACACTGAGAATACTGTGGGAACACATTAAGGCAAGAATAAATTTTGCAAGAGTATCAAATGCTTCTTCTGGGCAATTAAAACTCACCATTTTTCTTAGTTTTCAAGACTCAAAAATTTAAACTCGACTATCTAAGAAACTTAATACACATGCCATTGCTCCCTTTCCACCTTCCCAGTATAGAAGTAGAATACTTTGTTCGATTTTCTGAAGTAATCCATCTTCTTGATAACTCCATAAAGGCTACAAAGAAGGGAAGACTCACTATGTCTCTGGTTTAGGATGTTCTGATTAACGCTAAGGTTCACTCTAACTTCCTAATAGTGATTCTGCTTTTCTTTATGTTTCTAGAACAAAAAGAGCTTACTCCAGCTGACCTTGTGTTACCCACCCAAACACAGTGACTTCTTGCTTTTACCAATTCTTTGGCTTAAATGGCAAACTTAAGGAGGGAACAAATACGCATGTTACATTTCTCAATTGTTAGTGCTTTCAGGTTGGGTTGCTTTGTGGGATCTTACCTTAGAGTCCTTTTTGAGCATAGAACAAAATCTTGTTAAGTATGATTCCTGATAGAGGTTTACTTTGCCCCCTGGTTTTGATGCAATAGAGAATATGAGTATCATGATTGGAAATAAAGAAAACTCAATTTGAAGAAGTACAAGAATTTGCAAATTGCCAAATTCCATTTCATTCCTATTTTCTCTACTGATGCCTACAATTTTCACATCAACCCCTCCCACCACAACACACCTGTAAAACTTAAATACTTTTCTAATCATTTAAATTTCATTGAGGTGAATTGCTTTTCACTCTTCAGTACATGAGTACGGGCTTGGTCTTCCCATAGATACATGCGGGTTTTGTGACTGGAAGCTCTACAGCTATAATTAAAGCAATTACTAGTGTTGTTTTTTTTCTGTAAAGATATTTTCATATCTGAAAATTTTCGGGGAGATATGAGGGTGAAATTAAGAGGAAAACATAAGTAATGTTTTAAAAATGGAATATTCAGGGTAATGATGGATTTGATGTCCTTTATTGCAGTAGCAGAGAACAGTTAGAAAGAAAAAATGCTACCCTAGACAACAATATTAGGCAGGAATACAGTGAACATTATGGCTCTCTTGAAAGGCAGGCATGTGGGGAAGATGCTGGAGTTCTGTTTCCAGGTGAAGGAACTGGTACCAAGAGGCAGAAGCAACAAGGAAAGGCAGCTCTCAGCCAGATGGATTTTATTAAAAGCACTTCCAATAGGAAAAATGCAACAGAATGGCTTTGTCTGAAAAGTGGTTAGCTCTACTTTGACGTTTGGTCAAACAACCTGGATGTCTGCTCGTCCTGGACGCCAGAGGTGAGATGTATTTGGCAATGGGTGGGATTGGAGATTCTTAAAGTTAGTCTTTTCCAATCATCAGATTCTGTAATCCCAAGAAAAGAACAAGAGGACACGTGAAACTTTGCCTTACTTTAGACTTTTTTTTTTTTGTCTCAAGTATAGCATGGCTTCTCTGGAAGAGGATTGTCTCGTAAGTAACACAAGGACTTCATTTCTTAATGGAAGAAAATATTAAAAAGAGGTGTAAGGCAGGAGGGAACAGAGAGGCAGCTGGGAGTAACATAAGGGTTTAATCTGTAAAGAGCCGGGAGGTCCAGAGCCCTCTGCTTCATGTTGGCGATGCTTCATTCGTGTGCCCTCCTTTCCCCCTCTCTGCTCAGCTCCTTTTATGTACAGTCACCTTACCCCACAGCCTGAGCTTTAGAACAGCACATGGGAGTTTTAACTGGAAGTTCTAAAGGATTCTGGGCATCTTTGGGTGCTAGATAGAGCTTTAGAATCACCCACTTCCCTGCATTATTTTCACAGAATAGCCTTGCCACAGAGGTCAGATGCCGACAGTCATGCCAACTGCTTCTGTGGAGAATGGCCACACACCCAAGTCTACTGAAATCGTGGTGTCCAATTTATTAACACAGTATGAGACAACTGGGAGGCAGGGCTTGGTCAGACACCTTGTTCAAATGGACCCATCATATTCTAATTCTTCAATGCGACTCAAACTAGACCTATTTGCATTTTTCTTCAGGATATAGGAATTGGTACTGAGAATTACAGTCTTGTTCCGTGTGCTTAAAGCTCTAAACTATAAAACCAGTATGCCAACAGCAGTCATGTTTCTGTCATTTGGAAGAGGTCAATCTGCTGTGACAAAAGAGGAAAGAAAAAAAAGGAAGCCCCTACTCAGGGAGACCGGAAGCAAGAAAGGGCAGACAGTCTGGCCCTGCGTATGTGACTTCACCACCAGAATTTCTTTAAACCAGTTACATGTAGACCACTTTTTGAATATTTAACTGTGATTTTCATTCTCTGTGATGCACCATAGCATCTCCAGTAAAATTTTATCTAAATACAACTGAGCTATGTTGACTACTGAAAGCCCAGCGTACTGGATCCAGAAAGTATGTCTTAAGGTCCCAATGCCCAACATGGCTTTTGTAGGCTTTCTATGCCATATCCTATGAGGAAAAAACTAAAAACTATAAATAAATTAGTTAATTAAAATCTGTCAAGATTTCCCTTGGGACATTAGGAAGAGTTGCATCCAAAATGTGGGAAGGAGAATGTAAGGAAGTCCCAAGCTGATACTATCTGCTGTCTTTCTGGCTTCATTTGATAGCTAGTTGAAGTTTCCTTTTGCAAAACAGGATGCACAGATGTAAAAACTTCAAGAGAAAATGACTTATTCTGTGAATGGCATTTTTCTACCCTGTCTAGAACTGTGTGCATTGAGTTTAGCTTGGCGTTTCAGAACAAAATCAGAGAAGTAAAGAGATTGGTAACACCCATGTGTTGAAATAGGAGCGGCGGGGCTGTGTCCCCAGCACCCCGGCCGCCTGCTAGCTTATGCCCAAAATAACAACACACAAACTGTATTCATTTAAAGACTGCTTGGTTGACCTTAAATTTCTATCAATAAAGCAAAATCTATACTAATGCAAATTATTCATATCTCTATCATATCCCCCTTTAAATGTAAAAGAACATTTATAAACCATATTTGGGAACATGGGCACAGTTTTTTCTCTCCAAACTGCTTCCTGCTGAATGGGGGCGTCGTTAATTAGGTCTTTCATGGTATAACCTGTGTGCTAGTTTCATCTCAGTTGGCAGTTGAGCGAAGCAATTTTCTGAAGGTATTCACAGCAACCGTTCAGGAGGGCGTGGTCCATCATACCATATCGGAATAGAAGAAATGAACAGGGTCTCATCCTCTGTGAAAACAAAAAAAGAAACTCCTTTCCAAAGTATCATGTCCTTAGATCCAAATTTCAAAGTCAAGGCATCAAAATCTCTACGATGGATTAGTTCAGCAGCATTTATAAACAAATATCTTTTGGCAGCTGTTGCTCCTTCCTCAGCATTCAAACAATTCAAAGAGAGCATAATAGTATACAGTATCAAGATTCTCTGTGTATTTTCCATCTTTGTACGCTTTATTTTAACCTCTATTTTGTTTATTTTTACTTTTATTTTATATTCTCTGTATCTCTTTGACCTGAAATAACTCTGTAGACCAGGCACTCCTTGAACTCTCAGAGATCCGTCTGTCTCTGCCTCACAGGCATTGGGATTAAAGGTGTTTGCTACTACACCTTAAACTCACAGAGATCTGTTTGTCTCTGCCTTCTAGGCACTGGGATTAAAGGCCTGTGCTACCACACCTTGAAGTCACAGAGGTCAATCTCCTTCTGCCTCCCAAGCGTTGGGATTAAAGGCTTGTACTACCACACACAACTTCTCTTTTTCTTACTTTTTTTTTTTACTTTAAGAATTTTAACTTTTAGTCTGCATACATTTTTAACACTGTAAATCATTTAAAAAGTTTCTGTGTCTTTGACGCTCTCTTTACTGTATCTCTCTCTGTTTTTCTGACCACATGAGTCTTTAATTTACCAAGCAATCTCAGTAGGATTAAAGCCGTGGATTTGCCGGCTAGATCCAGTCCATTCCTTAGCTTTCCAGCCTCATGGCAGTTGTACAGGCTGTAGCCATGTTTATAGCCACAACTCTATGGCATTTCAAGGTTCCTGCCAGCCAGCGAGCTACAACAGACTACAGTCAAGTCCTCCTCGGTAGTTGGCCCTCCTGCCTCAGTCAGAGTTTGCCCTGGCAGGACGGCCCAGAAAGCCGGCATTTTTAAACAGCACAGCTTTTTTCCTGCTACGGCTGAAAACCGAAAAGCATGCGTTCAGCTTTTCGTCAACACCATTTAAGTGTTTCGTGGCAGGACCTCTTAATGAGCTGCAGGGATTTTTGCAGCTGAAGCTGAGTCAGGAAGCCTCTCTTAGATGAGAGTGCTTGCTTGCCTCTAGCAAGCAGAGTAGACCCGAAAAATTGTTGCTACCAAAAAAACATGCATTACTCTTTCTCAAGCTTTCTCAGGCTTTCAGTGGATCCAGTTGTCCACACGTCTGGGCGCCATCTGTTGAAATAGGAGCGGCGGGGCTGCGTCCCCAGCACCCCGGCCGCCTGCTAGCTTATGCCCGAAATAACAACACACAAACTGCATTCATTTAAAGACTGCTTGGTTGACCTTAAATTTCTATCAATAAAGCAAAATCTATACTAATGCAAATTATTCATATCTCTATCACCCATGTCAACAATCTCCATATCATTTACCTGAGAGGCAGATAGTTCGCTGCCTTCAGTCTACACGCTGAATGAGTGGCGAGTGGTACTGCACTGTTTATGAAGCCTTGCCAACAGTTCCTCCCCTGGCAAGACAGTCAATGGACCACTGTGCTTTTAAGATTGAACTTGCACCAAGTCAAATAGAAAAATCTTTGGATGAGGCTTAAGGGTCACTATAGGACTTCTTCTAAAAGTGTGCTATCAACTATGGGGCTGGAGAGAGGGCTCAGTGGTAAAGAACTTGTTGCTGCTCTTGTAGGGGACCAGAATTTAGTTCCCAGCACCATGTTAGGAAGCTCACAGCCACCTGTGACTTCAGCTCCAAGGGCTTTGATGCCCTCTTCTGGCCAGACTGGGTGCTTGGATTCATGTGGACATACCATCATGCAGACAGCCCACTCCCAGCCCTATAAACCTCCACATTTATACAATTAACTTTTTAAAATTTAGACATGTACCCCTTTCCCTAAGTTCCATATTCTGGCCCACAACTCTGGCAACTTTGCCAGATACACTGAACCTGAAAGAAGAGAAGGTGGGAAATAACCTTGAATATATTGGCACAGGAGACAATTTTCTGTACAGAACACAAATTGTGCGGACACTAAGATCAAAAATTAATAAATGGCACCTCATGAAACTGAAAAGCTTCCGTAAGGCAAAGGATAAAATAGCCCACCATAGAATGAGAAAAAAATTCTCACCAACCTCATATCTGACAGAAGGCCAATTGCCAAAATATATAAAGAACTCAAGAAACTAGATAGACATCACCAAACCAAACAATCCAATTAAAAATGGGGTATTTATCTAAACAGAGAATTCTCATCAGAGGAATCTCAAATGGTTGATAAACACTTAAAAAATATTCAACATTCTTAGTCATCAGGGAAATGCAAATCAAAGTGACTCTGAGATTTCATTTTACACATGTCAACATGGATAAGATCAAAACCTCATGCTGGTGAGGATATAGAGCAAGGGGGACACTCCTCTATTGCTGGTGGGAGCGAAAACTTATACACCCACTTTGGAAACAAATATGGTGGTTTCTCAGAAAATCGGGAATTGACCCACCTCAAGACCCACCTATACCACTCCTGTATATATACCCAAAGGACACTATACCATATCACAAGGACATTTGTTCAACTATGTTCATAACAGCTTTATTTGTAGCAGCTAGAAGAAACTGGAAACAACCTAGAGGTCCATCAACCAAAGAACGGATAAAGAAAAGGTGGTCCATTTACACAATGGAGTATTACTCAGCTTTTTAAAAACAATGGCGTGAGGAAATTTGAAGGCAAATGAATGGAACTAGGAAAGATCATCCTGAGTGAGGTAACCCAGACCCAGAAAGACAAACATGGAATGTACTCACTTGTAGATGGATATTATCTGTAAGGGATAACCATGCTACAATCCACAGACCCAAAAAATCTAAGTTACAAGGCTCAAGGTGTGGGCAGGACCTGAATCTCACTGTGAAAGGGAAATAGAATAAGCATCATCGGTTGATGGAGGTGTGTGTCTTTATGGGAGGTGGTCATGGGAACAGAAGGATCAGGTGGGGGGAGGATGGAGGGAGAGAGTACCGGGAAAGAACTGGAAACGGGGCATCTCTGGGATGAGTTAGAGATAGTGCAATGGAAACTCTCAGGAATCTGTAAGGGTGACCTCGACTGAGACTCCTAGAAATGGCTGATATGGAGCCTGAACTGGCCATCTCCTGTAACCAGACAAAGCTTCTACTGGAGGGATTGGGACCCCAACCCTGGCACATAACCTTGGTCCTATCCTACACTTTGCCCTGCCTACAAGATGTGCTGGGGGAAAGGTGGTGCAAACATTATGGGAGTGGCCAACCAATGACTGGTCAGCCTGAGGTCCACGCCATGAGAGGGAGCCCACCCCTAGACTGCCAGGGGGGCTAGAACCCAGAGGCTGGACCACCCAGAGATCTAGGCTAGAACTAAACAGGACTGGCAATAAAACACCAATGAAATGATTCCTAATGAAATACTTATAGATTGGAGCTGAGCCCAATTGTTATCAGAGAGGCTTCACCTAGCCAACTGATGAAAACAGATTCAGAGACCCACAGCCAACTACTAGGCAGAGCTCAGGGAATCCTGTGGAAGATGGGGATGGAGGATTATGGGGACCAGAGAGGTCAAGGATACCACAAGAAAAATCAACTAACCTGGGCTCAGAGAAACTGAACTGCCAACCAGAGAACCTGGATGGGACTGACCTAGGTCCTCTGCACATGTGTTATGTCGTGTAGCTTGGTCTTCTTGCGGGACTCCTAACAGAGGGAGCACTGGCTGACGCTGACTCTTTTGCTGGCTTTTGGGACCCTATTCCTCATATTGGATCATCTCATCCAGTCTCAATAGGAGTGGAGGTGCCTAGTCTTACTGCATCTTGATATGCCATGATTGACTGATAAACTGGGAGGCTTGTCCTTTTCTGAAGAGAAAAAAGGAAGAGTGGATGGGGGGGTTGATAGTGGAACTTGCAGGGAGGAACTGGGAGGAGAGAAGAGGGAGGGGAAACTGCGATCAGGCTGGAAAAATGAATGAATTAATTTAATAAAAATGTAGACAAATGTATTATGAACTATATGGCATCCCTCACACTTTGTTCCTCATGCTACTTCTAATAGGCGTCAGTCTGACTTATCTTGTGTAAGAAAATATGAGCTTGGATTCATAATGGCATTTCATTAAGATTGCTATCAGTAAAATGCTAAAAATTAGTTGAATATTTCCTATGCACTAGCTACTCTGTAAAAAGTAAATGCATACATGGGCTGGGAAATGGCTCAGTGGGTTGGAGTGCTTGTTGTCCATGAACTTGAACTTGAATCCCTAACACTAACGACATGTGCCTGTAACCCCAGAACCGTGACGGAGGAGCAGAGGGGAGGCTTGCTGAGGTTACAGGCATATCCCTCACTCCATATTCAGGGAGAGCCTGTATCAGTGGAACAAGACAGAGTGTGAAAGAGCAGAATATCCCATGGCTTCCATGATGTACACCGGTGCACACACACCACATGCACGCATCACACACTGAAAAATACACCCAGGTATTTGTGTATATATTGCTATCTTTCAGTTTCACAACAGTCTTTTTATTTTTTTCTGAAAGATTTCAAACTTTAACTTCTTTTTAAGAAAATTTGTTTTATTTTTATGGCTATTTTGTCTGCATCTACTACATCTGTGACATCTGTGCATAGTGCCCGAGGAGGCCAGAAGAGGGCATCAGATTCCCTGGGACTAGAGTGACAGACAGTCTTGAGCCACCCCATGAGTACTGGGAATCAAACACAGGTCTTCCGGAAGATTAGTCAGTACTGCTACCCTCCGTGGTGATTCTTCAGTTCTTCACTCCTTCAAACTATAATTCTTAAGCAATAATAAAGTTTTCAGAGAAAGCGACTGAGAGTCATTGCAAAAGAAATGGGTTAGGCTATTTCTTTCTGAGAACCCGTGATGCCTTACAGCCTTATACCCTATTAGCATGGCTGCCTGTGAGAGATCCTGGGATTACTGGAAGACCAAAGTCATGGTAACATGGGACGGCATAACAGGTCCCCAAGGCCATTAGCTTATGGTGCTTAGTAGGATACAGACGAAACGAGAGCTGTCATTTGAAAACCTGGTGCACACAGGGCTACAAAATTGGGTCACATTTGTTTTTAATCGTACAATCAAAACAGGCCTTGTAGTACTTATGTACATCTATAAAGTGAAGATCAAAAACTAAATTGCACATGTTCTTCTCAAAGACACAGCTCACAATAGCTTATTTAAAACACGTTTGTGCCAAAACCATGAAGTAATTCTACCCCACATTTCTTCCTATCTTCATTTTGAAGGCACAACACAAAATAACATATGGGTGGCTAAAAGGTCACCAAACAACCAATGAATGGCACAAGTCACGTGGAAGCGGGAGACATGGAATTCTTAGCTTGTGTGTAGTTTGGTGGTTCATATATAACAAAGTAAACCTTTGAGGACACCTTCCTGTTGTCGCTCATTGTGAGGGACAGTTGTAGGTTACCCTGTTTTAAAACCTAAATCTTAGACATCAAGAGATTCAAGCCTCCAGATCGGCTTCCTGTGCCTTATAACACGATTTCCACTGGGGTAAAGGGAAAAGTACCCACCTGTTCTAAGTTAGCTACTGAAAACTGGAGACGGGTGAATAGTGAGTAGAAAGAGCAGGGTGTAACATTCTCAAAATCTGACTCAGGTGGAGAAACTAAGGAATGGAAAAAAAAAAACCATGTAACTCTCTACCCCTCCTTTTCTCTGCCTGAGTCACCACCTCATGGGTTTCACTGTTATTTTTTTAATACAGTATGTAAAAAAGATTTGTTGGAAAATTATGTGTTCTATAGCATTGGACTCTTTAACAATCAGGCTAAGAAACTCCGCCAGTTGCTTTCAGCAGGTTTTGTGTTAGGAACAGCAGTGGGGATTGTTTCCTTCTTTGCGGCTCCAACAGAGAAAGAAAGGCAGCACAGTTGCCTTGTCCCCGACCTTCCGGGGAGACAAACCACATTTGTCAGAAAGGTTGTTATCAAACTCAACTGATAAGTTCATTAGAAAGCAACCACTAAGCAAGGAAATAGTGAATAAAATACATTCCAGTCCCAGGGCTGGGAGATGGCCGGGTCCGCAGAGTGCTTGCCCTGTTAGCTCGAGGACCAGAGTTCGGATCCCCAGCACCCACAAGGAAGTTTGTGATCCCAGCTCTCTAGAAGAAACAGGCAGATTCCTGGAACTTGGTGGCTAGTCAGCCTAGCTGACTGAGTTCCAGGTTCAGTGAATGGTGAGAAGCCTGGGGACGTTGGTAGAGCGCCGGCATGCACAAAGTCCTGGGTTTGATCCCCACGAGGGCTTATTAATACGCACAAATGTGGTTTTGATTCATAGCACTCTGTGAACTGGGTATGGAGGCATGATCTGTATTCACAGCCCTGGAGACGTGGAGGCAGGAGGATCACAAATGTAAGATCACAGTGAGGTCCAGGACTACACGAGAAACTCTCAACTCCTACCTCCTCCCTACTGAAAATGGTGGAGTTTGGCTGAGGAGGCATGAATGTACATGAATGCACACACACTCACAGGGGTACACACACACACACACACACACACACACTTCCCCCAAAAGAGGAAAAGACCAGTGTGCAAATCCCCTACCTGTGAAAACAGACTTACTCTGGCATTCTCAGAGAGAAAATGTTTTTAAGACTCAGACGTGGCCAGATTCATAAGCCAAGCTCAGCAATAGTTACATGGGGAAAGGCCAGCGCACGGATACACAGTGTACACCCTGAGACTGAAACTCAAATACAGATTTACAAATTATTTCCAAGGAGAAAAGCCATTCTCCAAGCCACCTGCAACGCACACGGTATGAGCGGGACACTTCCACCTGGAGCCTACTTCTTTGCCAAAAACCTGGCAGTCAACAAGCATCCAAAGCTGCAGTAATACTCGCCGGCGAAGCAAGAAGCAGGGGAAATGACACCAGATCCCCAGTTGGGGAAATTGGAAAGCATTAACACATCTGTATACCTCACAGAGTACAATCACTACATTTTATTTTATTTCAGCAGTCAGGACCTAAATGAACATCACCATTCAGTTCTGTTCTGGGCAGCTATCCAAGCTCATCTTTGGTACAGTTGATTTTGAAGCCGTCCAGTCAATCATATCTTGACAATTTGTTCTTCTTTCAGGCTTCAGGCATCCTTCTGATTTCCATTTCTGGTTTGGAACGCTTGAGTCATCTCTTTTGGCAACATGACCAACCCAAATCAGTCATTTTCTCCAGATTATATTGAAATAGGGATCGTGCGCTAGTTTGTTGTTTTCATGCTAGTTCTTCCCTTCACATCATTTTCCTTTGAAAAAAAAATCTCCTAATACAAAGCTGATTGAAGGCACACAATGCCCTCTTTCTTCTACTGTTGAACCGGGTTTCTTACTCACATGTCGTGCCTGTGCCCGTCCAGTCCTGGGCTGTGACTGCACGGCTTCCCATCTTGGATGGATAGGGTATCTCAGGGCAGAATTTTGGCCTGGCATTATACGTGAAGGTGTTATTTTGACATCACTTGCACACCACAGGTCTCAGGAGTTCACAGAATGGAAATGAAAAAAAAAAGGAGGCTTTACTGTTTGAGGCTGTGCCGTTTGAATGACCTAGAGTCTGCGACCTAAAGTGATGGAGGTGGGTCTTGTATCTTATTTGTTGCTTTCACTGGTTAATAATAAAGAAACTGCCTCAGCCCTCATAGGACAGAAAATTAGGTAGGCGGAGTAGACAGAAGAGAATGCTGGGAAAAAGAAGCTGAGTCAAGGAGTCACCATGGTTCTCCCACTCCAGACAGACGCAGGTTAAGATCCTCCCTGGTAAGCCAGCTCGTGGGCTACACAGAATATTAGAAATGGGTTAGAACAATATGTAAGGGCTAACCAATAAGAAACTGGAACTAGCCGGGCCAGGCAGTGTTTGAAAGAATACAGTTTCCGTGTAATTATTTCTGGGCATAAGCTAGCCATGCGGGCGGCTGGGTGCCGGGGACGCAGCCCCGCCGCTCCTATTTCAACACTAAAGTTAGAAAAACTGGAGGGGCAGCTGAGGTCATTTTCATGTAGTCAATAGGCTGGGAAAATGGTGCATCTTTCAAAGGGAAGGAAATCACTCTGAAACCTTAAAGTGGATTCTTCCCTTAAAAAAAAACCTTCAATGTAGACCAATAAAACTTTTAGCTAAAATCTAACACTCCCTTGGAGAAAACTAGTTTTTCCTTTGCCAGCAGGTATCAGTTGCAGATAGTTTCTTGCTAGGGATGGGGGCCTGTGTCCACTTCCCCCTCTCAGTGCTGGACCTGGCTGGCTTGCACCTGTCAGACCCTGTGCGCGCGCCCACAGTCTCTGTGAGTTAATATGAGCTTCAGTTCTGTTGTACCCCAGAGACACCGTTTCCTTGATGTTACCTGTCACTGCTGGCTCTCACAATCTCTCTGCTTCCTCTTCTGCAGGAACCCTGAACCTTGAGGGGAGGGGACTTTGATGGAGACATCCCATTTAGGACCAAGGACTCCAAGAGTGCTCACTCTGCACACTCTGTCCTGTTTTGGGTCTCATAGACAATAGTTTTTATTGATTCGTTACTGAGACTTAATTGACCCAAGTTTCTGCATATTGTCTTTGGATATATTTATTGATTTAAACCATATCACTTTCATTACAGGAGATATAAAAGAGTTCTTGAAAGTTTTTATGAACACACATTTGAAGTTGAATTTTTAGTATGAATTTACCACAATAGTTAAACATTTAATGTGTCTAAACTCCGTTAAATATGTCTAAAATAAATTATAACTTCTCTTTTCTAAAGCACAAAAAGGTATGTTTGGTGGTCTGTATCGTAGGAGATGAGTCTATGGCTCCATTCCTTGGGAAGCTGGTAGAGTGCTCCATTCACTAGCATGCTGTCAATTCAGCCCAAGGAAGAAAACATTCAAGTCCAGAACTCTGAAGGAAAATGCTGCGGAGAGAAAAAGTGAAAAAAGCAATGGGAAGCAACCGAAGTGGTAAATAATATCGGTAAAATACAGGTGCTAACTGCCCTCCACTGATCTATAAATGACTTTCAACCAACCACACAATAAACACATGACCCATCAGTGACAGAAACCTGCTTTACTCATAAAGAACACGTTTCTCTTTGGAAATAAGAATCAGTCTTTACCTTCTATAAGGCACTGATGAAAAAAAAATGGAACTGAAAGGCAAAGCAAAGCAAAACAAAGACCCAGGGAAGATATGCTGGTTCTGGAGTAAAAAATTCTTCATCAGTTGGCTTTCCATTATCTCACTGAAAAGTAACTCCACAGAGGAATTCCTCGTTCCATTCAGAAAACACCATGTTCTTACTTATCTTATGTCCCGTGTATTTAATTTTCCCCTTCTTAGTCATGAAATAATTAGAATTAATCCATCCATTTATGTAATATGATTTGTGCCAAGAACTAGGCTAATGACCTATTTCTAGGATTACATATTAATGCAGCAGTCCTAATGTCCTGTATCAACAGACACTTTCATTTTCTACGGGAAGACAGATATGGCAGAAAAAACTCAATTTGCCTACATTATTTGGTGAATATGTTATCTTAAATATTATGCCATAGATATAACATGTAGAAACATTCAGTTGGTTTTTAAATGCTAAATGCATATATGTAGTCATATGCAATCCAGACACACACTTACACATATATATCTATATAGAGATAGATTTACCCACATGACTTAGATCTATATCAATAATGACTTGTATAGAATACACACTATATATCTAAATAACTACTTTATTTAGTTTCAGTTATAACATGCTTAAGAGACAATGAGCATTTATTATCAATCTCTAATAATCCCAAATTATTAATTTATAATCTTAATATAATTCAAGATTACTTTTCAACAAGTAACCTTGGCAAAAAGTAACAAGAGGCAATGTGATTTTGGGCTCGGAAGCTACACAATTTAGCCATCAGTTTGGCGTCAATCACACACTAGCTGTTTATTCACCATGGTAAGAAAAGTTGGTACAACAAGGTCAACAAACTAATTCTCAAACATCACTGTTAGAATAGAGACACCCTCTGTAGCTGCCCTCTAGAAATGACTCAGTGGCTTGATCTAATAGCCTGACCCAGCCACAGGGAAAGTAACTAATATGAATTCTCTAGCCAGTACCTTATAAAGAAAATATATCCCATTGGTGCTAGGTGTGGTGGCTGAGGATAATGAATTATTGAAAACCCCTTCTCTCTTGGGTGTCTTTGGTTTCCTTAGATTAGAAAGAGAGAAATGCTGGTATTGAGATGGGTAAACAAAACGAAACACGTGTGGCAGGAAAGCAGAAGAGAGAACTGTTGGGAAGGGGAGAAAACCAGCAAGAGGGGAGCAAGACAATCGGGTATACATTGAAAGAGGACAGGAATAAGAACAAAGTGTGATGACATATGTTAAAATGTCGCAACGAAAACACTACTTCCTCTATAAATTTAAGGATAACAGAAATAAATCTAGAAACGCAAAAATGGAAATTTTAATTGAAGATGCTTTTCAATTTATACCTATTTAAATAGATATATTCAAATCAATAAATAACCAAGAGAAATTGAATAATAATGATAATTGAAAATCCATTCCCTGTTCTGCCCCATATGCTACAGCACAGACCCTAATAAAGCTTTGCTGGAATGGTTTTATTAACCCTGTCCTCCCCCGCAAAAGAAACCTCTTCTATCTGCAGGGCCATATTTGACTGAGGAAGAAAGTTCCAGAATTCACAGATGTCCCTCACAAATGGAATCTTACCCCAAATTTGTGTCTAAGAAATTGTGTAGCCTACGTCCAAGGAAATCACACACCCTGCATGGAATTCTGCAGCAAGCAATTAATACACATTTAAATCAGGTGTGCACCAAGAGCATTGTGCTCTTTGCTTCCAAAGTACAGGTCATATCTGGAAGCTCATAAACAATTTGTAGTCCTCAATTATCATATTGTTTTCCAAAGTTAATTTCTTGAGGTGCCCCCTGGTGGCACCAGAGTCAAACAAGATCGACAATAATCATAATGCAAACTAGCTGTTAGACCAGGAACATTTTTGTTTTGTTTTGCTTTTTGAGACAGGGTTTCACTGTGTTGTATAGCTCTGGCTGTCCATGGAACTCTGTGGATGAGACTGACCTCAAATTCATAGAGATCCACCTGCCTCTGCCTCCTGAGTGCTGGGATTAAAGGTGTGTTCCACCACACCCGACGAGGAACTTTTAATCATTACAGATTATGGTTTGATTTAGTCATCTTTCAATTCATTAATAGTCTGCAAAGTATTGTGACATCTTGGACTTTTATTGTAATTAAATGCATTGAAGGGAAAGTAAAAAAAAAATGACAGCAACAATTGAAAAATACTTCATAATTGTTATTCCATTCAAGGCTTACACAAATTTCCACAGTAGCATCTGCATTTTAGGAAAGGACAAATTAAAACATTGAACAGTTAGGAAATGGTGCTGTGGGGATAAGAGCACAGTCCCACTGTCTCCTAAGCCTAGCTCATGGACACTTCCTGGGGAGCATCACTGTGCCCCTCTGACTCCCATGGCTCCTCCCTTTTCTTTCAAGATTGGGTGAAGGTATCTGGTTAGTTTCTAGGAGGAGCTAAGACATTGGGCTTTGATTGGAGGAACAGCTGAGCCAGGGCTACTAATCCCTGTTTGTGATAGTCTCCAATACCAGTGTTTAAGTGCTTGGGTTCTCACCAGCTGACTACAGCAATGTTAATGGTTGGCCACCTAGTCTTGTGAATTTCACAAGCCAAGGTCCAGATAGACACACTCTCTAGGGTTTGGAGTACCAAGTCTTCCAGGTTACTTTGACAAAGGGTTTACTTTACACCTCATTATTGTAATGAATGGAGTTTAACTATTTCTCTGCCTAACTCCTTCAATGTCCTAGATAACCACTGGCTGGATAAATTGAGTAGCTCTTACACACTCAGGAAGCAATGCCAAATCACTTCCATCGGGTCCTTTGACCTTAATTATCACCCATATGCTGGCAACTGTCATGCACCTGCAGTTGCCCATCTACTTAGCTGTCTCATGGTTACTGCATAATTAACATGTCCACACTAAATTACAGAGTTCTCTCTCCACAAACTTGTTCCACCGAAGGCATTCTCCAGACCAAGCAGCGGTAACTCCATCTTTACAATTACTCAGTGTTAGAGATTTTGAACTCGCTCTTCTTTTGTTCACCGTTATTGTCCTAATCTAAGTCATGACCGTACCCAACTCAAATGAGTGTAACAGGTCTTCAAGTCATGACTGTACCTGACCCAAAGGAGTTAACAGGTCTTCATTGGTCTCCCTGTAGTCTGTTATCAAGGCAGTTCCAGAATGGCTTTATCACACACAATGGAAAAAAAAAAACTGGATCATGTGACTCCTCTGCTTTCTGTTCTTCTCCCCTCCTGTAGTGATAAGAGCGCCCCCAGCACCCCGGTCATCTGCTAGTTTATGCCCCAAAATAACAACACACAAACTGTATTCATTTAAGCACTGCTTGGCCCATTTCTATCTAGCCTCTTCTAGGCTAATTCTCACACCTGGACTAGCCCATTTCTAATAATGTGTGTAAGCACCCCAAGGTGTGCTTAATGGGAAGATTCTAGCCTAGGTCCATCCTGGGTCGGAGCTGCCTGGGAGAGCGGAGCCTGGCGTCTCTGCTCCAGAGAGTAGAGCTGTCAAGTCTGAGCTCACTTCCTCTTCCTCCCAGCATTCCATTCTGTTTACTCCTCCCACCTATGTTTTAACCTACAGGGCCAAGCAGTTTCTTTATTGCTTAACCAATGAAATCAACAGATTGATATATGACACTCCCACATCACCCTCCCTTCAAATAAAACCCAAATTCATGCAAGATGCTAAGCTCTCTCTCCTAGCCTGTCCCATCATCTGTCTTTCTTCTAACCCGGGAGTTCTTTCTGTCTTCACCGTCTCCAGCCTCGCTCACTTCCTTCCTGCTCCCCGGATCTGGGGCACACTCACCCCAGAGTCTTTTCACAGGCTTCATCTTGTCTGGGTCTGCGTGCTCATTGCTTGCTTTTCTTCCCATCTTGGCACACATGCTTGCTTTTCAGTGAGACTTGATCTCAACTCTCCCCTCGTCCAGCAGCTCCAGGTGGTACCTTTTTGTTCTAGCAGTGTTATTTCTCTTTACAGGACTTACTTCTTCAAGCATGCAACCAGTTTGCCTAACTGATTTACTCTCTGCTACTCCCGTAAGGATGTCAGCTACACAAGGACAGAACAGGGCTTTTTGTCTGATTTATTTAATGATGTCTCCCCAGGGTCAAACATAGCACTTGGCATATAGCAGCCAGCCAGCAAATATTTGTGAAAAAAAAAAAAAGGTTAGTCACATTACACCTGCCCTGTGTGATGGCTCCTGCCTACGATTCCAGCGGTAAGTAGAGAAGTGGAGGATTATCTGGGTTACATAGTAATTTCAGTTTTACCTTAGTCTGGGCGATGTAACAAAAATATGTCACAAGTAAACAGACAATCAAGGCTGTAAATGGTGACCCTCTCTGTCTCTAGTATATTTGGCATAATTCTTGGACATATTTTCCTGGCTGGCAATCACATGAGATATGAATTTGTGACTACCAACCAGTGAACCTTGAGTGAACTTTTTAGAGAAGTTTTTCCAGCGTTAAAACTATCTATACTGCTGGGCTTCACCTCTTGAGATTTTGATTGGTAAATCTGAGAAAGGTTTGGGAATAGCATCCCAAACTCTGGTGAAAAGGCCCACAAACTATCTATGCAAAAGCTGAAATACAACAGGGCTGCCTTACCCAGGTATCTATCTGCAGGCAAGCCTCCCAGAGCTTCATGCGGCCATCCTCACTTTCCTTGCTGTAATATTTTCACATTTAGGGAAAGCCGACTTCTCATGGCCGCTCTGCTCTTGCTTGTGCTATGGCCGTTTCTGGTCTGAGGCTACAAGGATCCTGCCAGCTACCTTCACTGAACATGGTAGCCTATTGCAATCCCCAGCACTGGCTGCCAGGGGGCTTTGTTGCTCTGAGGCCTACCTCTTGGTTTCCTTTTCTGTTCCTTTAGGAACAATACCGAGACATACCAACCCCAGGTTATTATCTTGCCTTCATGTTTTCAAACAAGATTAATGTTTCATTCCACCACCATCTATCAGGACAGGCAGGAATCTCAGTTGGCATAAGGCATGCTCTCTGTTTAAACAACACAGTCCCACATTTGAAATGAGTCTGCTTTCCTCTCATTCCAATGAGAGTCTAATGCCTGGCACAGCACATGCGGCAGGGAGTCGCACTGCTACCCAGCCAGCAGGCCCACGCCCATGTGAGCTGAAGACTGTAGGGAACCCCTCCCCTGTGCTTTATGGGATGAACCAGCAAGGGGTCAGACTTCTGCCTGGTGCTCTGAAGGTCACTGATGCGCAACCAATCCTGAACAGGGAGTGGCAGCAGATTTAGCTTTCCAAATTGAGTATTTAGATGAACACTGAGGATTGTGAGTTACACAGAGACCTTGGCCCACACTTCCCACCAAACCTCTATCACCTGCACAGAGACCTTGACCCACACTTCCCACAAAAGCCTCTATCACCTGCACACAGACCTTGGCCCACACTTCCCACCAAAGCCTCTATCAGCTGCACAGAGACCTTGACCCCCACTTTCCACCAAAGCCTCTATCACCCTTTTGTTTTTATTGCTTCCACACCAGCCTGTATCTTTCACACATCCCCTTGTCACTATCTTCAGTATTTGTTGAGTACCGACTACATGGGAGTCTACGTTATCAACAATACATCTATCACTTTCATTGAAGTAGTGAACATGCTTAAGTTTTATCAACTGTCAAGTCTATAGGCTAGAAAGAACCAGCCCCCAACATCTTATTAATCTAGATAATTTGTTAGTAAGTCAAGAAAGCCAGGTATATTTCCCTCTTATTTTCCATCAAGACCGAGTGACAGGTGTCGTTTACTGATCTCAGACCAACTGACTTCCTGATGACTGACTTGGAGTCCGTATTTGGAGCTCGAATTTTTGTCTGAGCCATTCATCCATTCCTTCATTAACAAACAGTTGAGTACCTGTCATGTGACAAATAGGGCTCAATGGATTAGGTTTAAGATGTGAACAAGTCAGACATATTTTTTCCCATGCCCACTGAGGGGCTGGGGAGTGAGGTGCTTGGAACGGAGATTAATTTGGGGAAGTCGGAAATGTTCTGAGATGGACAGGGCGATGGTTGCGCAACAATATGCATGCCTTTTCATAACACTGCAACACACACTTAAAGTAGCTAAAATGACAAGCTTTATTAGGCATATGTTAATATAATTTTTAAAATGACACCAAAAAGTAGAAGTTAGAAGGAAAATAAGCCAGAGAATTTTATTTTGTCTAAATTCTTCAAAAACTGTGTGCCCAATCAGTCCCCCAATAGTGAAGAGTTGGATAAATTTGCTACCTGACATTTTTGAAGAAAAATATCTAGAAACCACAAGTTCAATGACTCTCTGTTTGTAGAAGAAATTGCAACACGTCTGCCAAGAAGAATCTAGTCAGTGCCAACCCTGAAAACACAGTTCTGCTCTAAAAGTGAGCAGCGTGCAAATGGACGTCTCTGTGAGCGTCACAAGAGCGCAGCCACCCACGTGGTGTATTCCTTCATCCCTGTCGGTGCCCTGCGACTCTAGCACGGCAACAGAGTCATGCGATTGGGCACCTGCTGATGTAACTAGTTGTTACCACGTGAATGTAAAATGTCTCCTGCTGGGTCTCTGAGCCTCAGCAAGGGTTGATGCTTGGGAAAGTTGTGGGACCTTTAGGAGATGCCCCCTAGTCAGAGGACGTTGGTCACAGGCGATTGGAAGTCGGAGGTTTACAGCCCAGGCCCGCATTCTGTCAGATCCTCAATTCCTGATCCTCTCAGATGTGAGGAAGCTGCCTCACGCTGCTGCTGGCAACTCTTCCATGCCGTGATGTAATGCACCTTCCGGTCATGTGCCAAAGTAAACTCCTCTTCCCTTCAGTTTCTTTCTTGGCAGGTATTTGGTCACACAACGAACTAAGGCAACAGCGAAGGCCCCGGAGGTTTGCTTCTCCCTTCCCCTGGAAGGCAAATCCCCTGTAGCAAGCCTGGCATCTCCAACCAGGAAGGCAAATAGGAACCTGGAACACAGGGCTGAAAGTGGATTTCCTTCATGGCCAAGCCAAGCACTTCAAACTGTCCAGCCAGATGTTTCTCTATACGATCCTGGCAGCCATGTCCTGGGGACGAGCCAGACTTTGGCCTAATTTCTACACTGCAAAGCTTGATGGAATGCTGGGGTAGTGCCATCCTATAATAAAAGGGGTGGGCCCTCTGATCAGCACGCCGTTCCCATTTGGGCTGGGAGTCTCTCCAAGGGTGGGTGGGCTTGAATATAAGCGGGTGTGTTCATCCAATCCGTGCCAGGGCCTGGGTGGAGGAGGGAAGAGGGCTGAGAAAAGGTGGACGGAGGAGAAACCTTCTGCGTGATTGGGAGCTGGTGCCAGATGGGGCTGGCAGACATGCTCTGCAGCCTCCCACTTCCCGTGTGTGGCCACCAGGGGATTGCCTGGCCAGGCAACTGGCTTCACATCTCTCAACTAAATCAAAGCTACATAATTGGAGATGCAGATCGAGAAACATGACGTGGTTCGCAAGACTCCCCGGAGGATTTGGAGTCTGTAATCCAGTGAGAGGCTTTAATGAGACCTGAGCTTGCCTTCTCATCTGTGAGAGAGGCTCACACTCCAGCTGTGCTCAAGGATGCAGAAAAAGGTCCCCCCACAATGTGGGCAGTCTGTGTTGATTCCTTGCCTCTCATTTCTCTTGGCTCTCTTTTGCTTTCTCCCCAAAGAGATAACTTCGTTTTGAAGCTCGGGCCATTTCTGATTTTGTGATTGAGGTGTTAGGGCAAATAAGTGAAGGATGGGAAAACATTAACCTCATGCATTTTCTAAAAACATTTCTAAATCTTTTACCACAAAAGCAATGCACATTGAAAATGAAATTCCAACAAAAAATAAGGATAGAAATATGTAGGGATGAGAAGCAGAAGCACGAACTGAGTAGTTTTCTTCCAATTCCTGTAAGCCATTGTGAGCATCATTTTTGCCTTGAGGTTACAACAATTGTACATTGAGCAAACATATAGATTTAAAAAAATATATATAAGTCATAAGGAGAAGAGACTCTACTTTCTGCCTACTAACCTTAACATTTTTGATTTTAGTATTTTGTACATCTTTCATATTGGTCCTTAAAAGATCTCCCTAATCTTTTCTTACTTGTTTTTTTTTAAAAAATTGATTATGCATATATGTGTGTGTGGACACAAATGTAAGAGCCTTGGGAGGCTGGAGTGAACCTCGGATCCTCTGCAGCTGGAGCTAAGGCAGTTGTGAGCTGGGGTGTGGGTTTTGGGAACTGATCTGAGGTTCTCTGCAAGTGCAGTAAGTGTTCTTATCGGTGGAGTTGGCTCTTTAGCACAGAGCTGATTCATTCTTGTGGGCTTCTGGCACTTCCTGGTGTAAAGGCCCCACATAATAAAATACAAAGCAAAACAGAACAAGAAAACTAGCCTGAACATTTACAGACACACAGTTGGTTTCTAGATTTTGTTTCTAGTCAAAATTTGAAAGCACACATATGCACGCATGCACACACTCACACACAGACACACACACAGACACACACACACACACACACACACACACACACACACACCAGTGCTGGAGAAGAACTACTGAGTGCTAAGCTATGCCTTCTCAACACACTCCCATATATACCTTTTGATATACAAGTTGCCGGTAGCACTTTCTGGAATTTCTGTGTTTTGTGCTAAAGCCAACTCTTCTGTAGCCTAAAGGTTCTTGTTGGTCTCTGTGAGAGTCACACCAGGGCTGAGACAACCGACACAACATTGGTTAGCACACACAGGACAAGGCACGCCCTCCATAGGAGGAGGGAGGTGGGTCCCATGCGGACAGGCTTTCTCATCAAGGGGCAGAGAAGTGCACTCATAAGGAGCTCCTGGATCCCCAGAGATCCAAAATCATATTCTGGCCTCTTGGAATGCACAGATTTTTATGCAAGCACCTCAGACTTCACCTCTAAAATCCTGAATGAATTTGCCCCCACTTAAGCCCCATTTCTTCTCTCTCGGGGTGTTCTTGCTGAAGAATTAAATTTGGTGCTGTGTAGGCTTACCTGTGGGAGTTTCCACTGTGGCTAGACCTTCATGTGGCCCTTGTGGCAGCAGTTAGCTGTATGTTGGTAAAGCCATATTCCACTCCCAGGCAGGCAGGTCTAGTCTAGAACCTGAGCATTTGGCTCTGGCAGTCTTGCTCTGGGTACACGGCACGACCCAGAAGAGGGGTGTAGCATTCTCGATGTTCATTCATATTTCAGATGTCTCCAGTACAGCCCAGTATGTCAGGTCTCTGGCATGTATAGAACACCAGGGAAAATTTCGTGCTGAAGGTAAAATTGCCTAAGCAGGAAGACAAGTTTTCCTCTCTACTGGGCCGGCCAGGTTTAGACCACCAACTTCATCTACTTGGGTTTGGTTAGGCAGACTCGAGGAGGGGTAAGTTCCTGGGCATTTTCAACAGGAACAGAAATGCTACGGTTCCCAGAGGCTGACAAGGATTAGTGCACCTCCGTGTGGGAACCAGAGGCACACAGAGAGCCGGCGAAGAGACCAGACTGACTCTGCTGAAAATCGCTTCCATCAGGAATGCACAAATCCCATCAAAGGCTGGATTAGGGGTTTGTGCCAGCAACCAGAGATGCATATTTTTTTTATTCTTCCCCCCCCCCTCACACTCAGTCTGGGCTCTGAGAGGCCAGCCTGTGTCCCAGCCATCACCTGCTCTGGGAGAGGTCTTAAGTTGACATTTCCTAGGTGACGGCCAGCCCCCAATGCAGAACTCCTGCAGATTTAAAAAAAAAAAAAAGACTACAAAAAGCCCTTTGAATTCAAACCTGCCTCGGCAGGCCCGCTTTACATGTCCCTGGAGAAATGTTTTCTTTTTTGTCTGAATGTGCTCTTTTGAGTGGGCACCTTTCCTAGTCTCAGCCTCTTTTGTTTTCAGGAACTTTTCTCCTGAGTCTGGGGACAGCAACCTTCAACACTACACAGTTTCTTTTTCCAAAAGCAGAGAGATGTTTTCCTTGTAAGCGCCTCCATTTCAAAGTTCTTATAAAGGGGCACTTTATATTGACATTGAAATTCTGCTTCTTGACTTCAAGTTCTCAGTCTTAAAGACCACCCAGCAGAGAAAGGGCTATGTGCTCGTTTGCTGTTGGTTATAGGGAAGACTAGGATGCATGCCCTCTGAAAGCTCTTTGGCCTGAGGTGACCTCACCTGTGTTTCTCAGACAGGATGACTGCATCTTAGAAGGAGAAATGGCAAAACCACAGAATCGCTCATAGAACACACATAGAAGGCTCTTTATTGTGTGATTTCAATCAGCATGTAGCTCTCACCTCCGGATGACAGTGACACACAGTTAGGAAAGTTAACTCCTATACCCAGGGCAATCATTTTATTGTGATGTCAAGAAATAAGCAGGGCCGGGCAGTGGTGGCGCACGTCTTTAATCCCAGCACTCGGGGAGGCAGATCTCTGTGAGTTCGTGGCCTGGTCTACAGAGCGAGTTCCAGGATAGACTCCAAAGCTACATAGAGAAACCTTATCTTGAAAAACCAAAATCAATCAATCAATCAATCAATCAATCAATCAGTATTTCTCTCATGTGTGTCTTTTTCCACTGGATACAGAGAAAAGAATCTGCCTATTTCTTGGCTGATTGCTGAGGACCACACTGGAAGGGCAGTGGGGATAACCTTACTTGTGATATTGGCTTGGATACGGTTTTGCTCTGCAAAACCACCCATTGTGGCAAAGTCAGTCAAAGCACATATCTCAGGAAGAACTAAATTACTAAGTAATTACCATGTGGCTGATTTCTTTACTGTGAAAAATAGTAAAAGGAAAGAAAGGAAGAAAAAAGAAAGAAAGGAAGGAAGCAAGGAAGACAGGAAGGAAGGAAGGAAGGAAGGAAGGAAGGAAGGAAGGAAGGAGGAAGGATAGATGGATGCTGAACAGTTTTATGTCAATTTGAAACAAACTGACAGGAGGGTACCTCATTTGAGAAAATGCCTCCAGATCCAGCTGTAGGGCATTTTCTTCATTAGTGATTGATGGGGAGGGTCCAGTCCATGGTGGATAGTGCTACCCCTGGGCTGGTGGTCCTGGGTTCTGTAAGAAAGCAGGCTGAGCAAGCCATGAGGAGCAAGCCAGTAAGCAGCACCCTTCCATGGCCTTTGCATCAGCCCCTGCCTCCAGGTTTCTGCCCTGCTTGAGTTCCTGTCCTGAATTCCTTTGATTATGGACTGTGATATGAAGGGTGAGCCAGATAAACCCTTTTCCTCCCTAAACTGCTTTTTGGTCATGGTGTTTTGTCACAGTAGTAGAAACCCAAACTAAAGCAGGACGGAAGGTCTTACAGGTTAAATACTTCGGGAGAAATGCACAATAGACTTTTCTCATTGTCTTAATAGGCAAGGAGTAGCTTGATCTCTACAAGGGCAGTCTCTCAGAGTTAGTGGAAATGAAGACATGAACACTGGTCTAAGCATAGTTCTCTGCCTGTCCTAAGGAAGGAGCTGCTGATGTGGGATTCCCCTCTGTATGCTGTGAATATTTCTGGTTAATTCATTAAGAAAACTGCTTTGGACCTATAGCAGGGCAGAACTTAGCCTGGCAGGGAAAACTAAATTGAATGCTGGGAGAAAGAAGGGCAGAGTCAAGAGAAGTCATGTAGTCCCTGCTGGAGACAGATGTCAGATGGAACTTTAGCCTAGGTAAGCCATAGACACATGGTGATACACAGATTAATAGAAATGGGTTGAATTAAGATGTAAGAGTGAACCAATAAGAAGCCAGAGCTAATGGGCCAAGCCGTGATTTAAATAAGTTTTATTTAAATTTATTTTCTGTGTGATTATTTCGGGTCTGAGCTGCTGAGCAGCCGGGAACCCACAAGCGGCCTCCTTACAACAGGCTGCTCACTCCACACAGGCTCCTGGAGAGTTTGCTGAAATACCCAAGACTTGTCTGTTGTCAAGTGAGCGGCATCGTCAGAGGCATCTGGGAGCAGAAAGCTACCTCACACGTGATTCTTGAAAGACCATTTCACCTCCCATCTAACTCTCTCCCTTATCTATCTTTGGATAAACAAAGAACTAAAGGGAAATTGGCCGGGGGTGAAATTTGTCCACAAGATTTTTTTTGTTTTTGTTTTTTTCGAGACAGGGTTTCTCTGTAGCTTTGGTGCCTGTCCCAGAACTAGCTCTTGTAGACCAGGCTGGCCTCTAACTCCCAGAGATCTGCCTGCCTCTGCCTCCCGAGTGCTGGGATTAAAGGCATGCGCCACCACCACCCGGCAAGATTTTTTTTTTTGAAAGACAAGAACACATCATCACTACAGAGGATACAGGCAACTGCATAAGACAAATCCGAACAGCATAGAATCTAGGACCGAGGTAATGAGCAGAGCCAGAAATTCCTATGTACCTGCAGAAGCCAAAGTGGCAATTGTCATCAAATCAGATTATTAGTGGTGTGAACCCACAAATTCCTACATGGTTATAGCTTCTTCACCTTCATCAGATCTTCAGTGGTACTTTCATTCAGCTCCACAGTGTCCAATTACCATGCTGAGGACTGGTGGGACCATATATTGCATCAGAACAATTGAGGGTAAAGTCAGTATCAATGAACTAATATAAACGAGTCCTTATGGTAAAGTCAATATGAAGTGAGTTGCCTTGACCGGCAGTTGTCCGATTGCTGGTTCCTTGGTAAGTATGGTGTTGTCTGCATGTAGGCTGATTTGTGAGATCTATACTCTTGGGAAACGCTTCCATAGGAAGCAAGAAACTTCCTATAGCCCTTCAAATGATTATCATGAGAAGAAATGAAGAGAAAAACAATGTATGGTGTAGAAGGATGCTGGTCACAATGAAGTCTTGTTAGAAGGATGAATTAAGGTATCAACTATGGTATATTTTCTGGTTGGTTGATTAGCAGTGTTGAGAGGGAAGAGAGAGAGAGAGAGACAGACAGACAGAGAGAGAGAGAGAGAGAGAGAGACAGAGAGAGAGACAGAGAGAGAGAGAGAGAGAGAGACAGAGAGAGAGAGAGAGAGAAACAGGGAGGAGGTTGGCTTCTCTTGTCACTGTTTTTCACCTTTGCCAAATCATTTGGCAGATCCTTAGAGACTGTGGAGGTTGTTCCTTGAAGACCAACTGATGTCTAGACGGGGTTAAAAGCTTTTCTTTAATTCCAGCCGCAGAGATGTTCCTCTTCCCTTTCATCTGTGCCTTTGAGGGGCTCAGCCCTTGCCCTTGCCATCACCATCTGAAAGGCTATACAGGCCGCCTCACCATTCAGTTTGTGCATCCAAACAGAAGCCTTAAGTGTTTTCCCCTTGCTTGGGTTGGCACAGCGAACCAGGGGGTGTGACTTTGCTCCTCTCAGTCTTTATTTGTTCTCTTGAGCACGTAGCACATTAGTGTCCTGCTTGGCGCCAAATATGTTCTTCATAACAGCATTCACTTCAGGCAACTTCCTTGAGGGGGTTGAACCCCTGATCCTCTCCCTCAAAAGATGCAAACCAAAAGAAATTGGTCCACTCTTTCTCGCTAAAGTTGGCTTACTTCATCTCACTCCAGTGCACAGACTGCTAAGTGTACTCCTCGGCGATTTGCAGCAATTACTGCAAGTCAGTTAATCTCCACAAATTTTCACAGGGGATCATAGAATGCTTTGTGTAGCTACAGTAACAACCCGGTGATAGTAACTGACTTCTCAGAGGCCACACAGCAAGTTGGAGAAGAGCCAGCTCATGAATCATCATCCCAGCTCCTGATTTTAGGATGTATTTGCATAAAAGTAACTTAAGAATTAATGTGGACTAGGCTTGTAATAATAAAAGAAAGACATATAAAAATGTAGACTAGTATAGCAGTTAGAGAAGTTTTAATCAAATTATCCAATCAAAGAAAGAAAGACTTCCGGGCTTTAATGAGTTCTTGTTACTGGGGCCTGGCTAAATCATCCTGTATAGGAATATCTAGGCTTAATTTTCGCGAGTTCTTTTTCTCCTCCATGCTTCCAGATCTCAACTAGGATATAGACAAGAGTGGAGACGGTGTGGTGCCCTCCTACTCAGATTAGCAGCTTTGCAAGGGCCAGGTTAGGAGAGAGGTTGGGCAGCGGGGCAGGTGAGGCCTGGTCACCTCTCACAGAGCCAAATGCTCTTTCACTGTGCTGCTAACACAACAGACCCGACACTCCTGTCATGGGAGCAATGATCATACCAATGACAATTCATATCAGAGTGTGGCTCTTTTAAATCCGGAGACACCTAGTTAGTTGTCTCATGCTAACTGTTCCTCCCAGTTCTCACAGTCATCCCGGGGCTGTTTCTGATTCTGAAAGCTCAGCCACAGTGCAGGGAGCAGGTAGGTGCTCGAGTACTCCCTTGTGGAGACAGTACTCCAGCCCCTGTGGAGACTCTGGGCCCAGGGAATGGCAGCTGCTCTGAGAACCGCCCAAAGTCCACATCAGTGTCATGGGTTTTAAATGCTGTGCTTAACACCAGAGTCATGGAGCATTCTGAAAGCCCCCCTTTCCTTGAATATTGCGGAGTGATATGAATTTGAAAATATATACTACCCTCAATTCAAGCATAATGTGGATGCTACCGTTTTGCACCTTGCGTGACCCCAAAGACCCATGTACTGAAGGTTGGGGTCCTAGTCTGCTTCTTTGGCTATCTGTGGCTGCAAAACCTTTAAGAAGTGGCACCTAGCCGGAGGAAGTTTGGTCACTGGAAGAGAGCCCCGGAAGGACGTGGGAACCCCTGCTTCTCCCTTTGTCACTCCTCAGTAGCCCTGAGATAAACACCCCATCTCCCCTCCCACAAACTCAAACAGGTCATTGCCTTGCACCTTTGAAACCATGAGACAAAATGAATGTTTTGTTTTTTTCCCCCCCCCTCATTTTTAAAAGCGCTATTCACCTGAAGTATTTTATCCCAGACACAGTTCCAGCTGAGCTTTGAATCTGGAACTGGATCTTAGTTCAGCCCAGCTCTGCCCCTTAGCATCTATGTTACCTTGAACATGGGGTTATCTAAGCTTTCACTTAAAAAAAAAAAAAACTCTGCTAGTGGGATGGTGTGCAACGGTTGTCTCCGGCTTGTTATGGGGATTAATTCAGACAATGTTCATAAAGAACTTACATCTGTGTCTGGTCCCCAGTAAGCCCTTCATAACTGTTGGTACTCTGCTAGGTCTATAGCACAAAACAGACCGTAAGAATACACCATTATCTTGAGTTAATCCAGCATTCTTATTCAGACAGTTTAGCAAAGATAAACTCACTGCCTCAATTATACAAATCCTGGTGTTTATATGACACGTGAGGTTACAAATACTGTAAGGTGAACATTACATCATAGTTATCCGCCGGTTGCTTACCCTGAATACAGCTAAACAGACAGTGAGGCTCAGACTTTCAACACAGTTGTTTTAAACACAAGTCAGACAAGCTAACTAAAGCACACACGGACTCCTAAATGACACGTGAAAAATGGATATGCTGACTTTGTTGTGGGACTTAGTTATTATTACAGAGGCCCAGATGTGGACTTTTTTGTGGGACGACTTAGGGAATGTCACATTTGGGAGTGTCACGTTCAAGACAGGGCTTCACAGCGTAACAGCCCTGGCTGTCCTGGAACTAGCTCACGTAGACCAGGTTGACCTCGAACTCACAGAGATCCGCCAGTCTCTGTCTCCCAAGTGCTGGAATTAAAAGCGTGCGCCACCACTGCCCGGCACATTCATTTTTTTTTTATTCATCCAGGAATTTTCCCCTTTATTTAACAAATATTTACTGAGTGCTGCCCTGCTGAGCCTGGATGGTGCTGGAGATATTGGTGTTGACCTCCTCCACCACTGAGGCTAAGAACAGAAAGAACACTGAGTTGTGTTCATGAGACATTATTTCTGGGTCTGGAGAGATGGTTCACAAGGTAAGACCAATGGCTGCTTTTCTAGAGGACTTGGGTTATAACTCTAATACCCACATGCATGGCAACTCACAATCATCTGTGGGTGATTGGACACTCTCTTCTGCCCTCCATGGGCTCCAGGATACAGGTGGTGTACAAACATACACACATGGAAAACACCCATATATGCATGCATGCATACATATATATATATCATATGAATAACTCAAATAAATAAACTTTTGAAATTAAAAAAACAATCCTTGATGTATGACTGTGAATATTGGTGGCAGAGAGAAGGGGGCACCTGGACTTCCACTTCTGCAGTAGGGTCCCTGCTTAACTAAAAGTGGTGCTCAGGTAGGAATCAAGCACACCCAAGCACATTTAGAAGATCAGAGAAAGCAAACTCCACGCCCTTTGCTAAGGACACAGCAGCCTCCAAAGATAAAATTTATCTGCAGACAGGAACCAGACAGGAACATTCGCTTACTCAGAGATAAGGCCATGACTCTGGGGTAGGGCTACCTTTCACTGAGATTTCTTTTCCAACCTAGCCTGCTATAGAAATTGCATCCTGGGAAGGTCAGCCATGATTTATTAACAGAAACAGTTCGGGGCGTAGGGATGGGTGGTGAGTCAATCTAAGAAAAATGATTTTTATATGTATTTTCTGAGAGAGAGAGAGAGAGAGAGAGAGAGAGAGAGAGAGAGAGAGAGAGAGAGATTGCTTGGGGCAAAGTTAATTGTGATTAAAAAAAAGGATTCTATACTCATTCTCAACACATATACTACACACACACACTCACATACACACACACACACACATACTGGCAGGGGGGCCTTAATGCTCATCACATCTCTGATGGATTCAGATAGCCAATGGCTCAAACACATTTCACAAGCAGGGACATCAACAAGCACAGCTTCAGGGAGAGGAGACGGTGCCTGAAGACTCTTTTAATACGGAGCACCCCTGCTAGGACCAGTGCCGAGGTTTCCCGCGTGTCTTTATGAGTTGCAGATGTCACTCTACACACATCTGAGCCAGAAGGAAGAATAGTGTGGGCTTCAGCGTTGCTGCTTGTTTTGCCTTTTAAATGAGAACTTTGCAAGGACTAGTTAAGAGGAAGGTTGGCTGTCACCCCTTCTTTACAAATCTGGGTGGACTCTGATTAGCCGAACTACTTATTGGGAGAAATAAAACCGGACCAATATCCCAGCCCTATGCAATTAGAAACTTCTGCTCCTGGCCTTTTGAAATGCTTATTCTTGGTGTTCTGAACTGCCATGTTAAAAAACAAACAAACAAGCAAGCAAACAAACAAACAAACAAAAAGCCAACCAAACAAAGAAATAAATCCAAATACCCTGAACCAGGGTATGCTGAGGCTGCCATGCTCTGAGAGGCTTTCGGCCACAGGAGGAGTCTCTGGAGGGTGAGACCCCATGCAAACAGAGCGCAATGTCAAGGATCATCAAAGTGCAGACGTGCAAACAAGGCAACTATGTATGACGTCACTTGGCTTTAGCTGCCTCAGTGGCTCACGTGGCGCTGAGAGCCAGTGCCTATCCGAGTTTTTCCAGAGTTCCTCACCCACAAAGGGCTGAACTAAACGACAGGGCTGTCTGGAAGATTTAGTGTTCTGGGATAGCTTGTTACACAGTAAAAGACAACCAGAACCAGAGGTCTGAAGGAGAAGGAAAGCACAGGGATTTCATGGATAAGTGCCAGAGGGCAGATGCGTGCATAGCTTATAGCTGTTTGTGTCTGTTCTGCTGTGGCCCCGGGGAAATTCAGACTGTACTAGAATAGAAGAAACAACAACAACAACCAAACCCGAAAAGAGAGTAGTTGCTTTCCTCCCAAGTCCTCCTGGGTGTCCTTCTCGGCTGCTACTCATGTTTAGTGTCTAAGCAGATCGCCCTTGAACTGTTCCCATCTCTCACTAGGTCATTATTTATTTGCTTCTGTAAAGGTGGTGATACACATTTGCTGTTGGTTCTTCCTCTTCGTTGCCTTGCAGATGTATTTTGGAGACAGACTCTGCCTTCTTGTAGCCGAAATGCCAGCAGGTCTCAAATCAAATCCTTTCTCACGCAGAGCTAATTCCTTCATCTGTCTTACCAACCTCAGCTAGTGATCATCAGCCCTCAGGCCTCTTGAATTGCCAAGTCACTCTTTTCTGAAATATCTTTTAAGAATATGCCTATGTCACTTCTCAGTTCCTATCTAGACTTCTGCAGAAGCTTGTAGCTGGCTGCCCCACCTTGCTGTGCAGTGAGCTTTAAAAGTCAACTAAAGATGAAACGATAGAATAGAATAAAGAGGAATAGTAAATATCAGTGTCTTGCAGATTAGAAAGGTATTATGCTTTATATTTTTTTGTTGCCATTAAAATATACATTCTTAAATATGCTTGTACCAGGTTCTACTTGAAAATGTATTTCCTGCAGTTGGAAGGAAGAAAGGTGATAGGCAAATTGGTGAACCAGTGGTTCAGTTCTGGTCATATGACTGCCCTGTTCAAATGTCTCCAAGGCTCCATAGGACTTCCTACCTCTTTTCTACAAGCTCTGACCCCGAGCAAGGCATTTTATGTTTTCTGAATCAGTCCATGATTTCTGGTTCCTGGGATCTGAGTTTACATGTTCACATGATTTTTCTGGTTCTCCCACAAATCCACATCTTACTTTTGAAGAGGTCACATGCCACAGTAGAAATAGTCAAGTCCTGTGGTCACGCTCCCCAGAGTCTGACTGGAGGGGCTGCTATTTACTCTCCAGACAGACTGAAAGATCTAGAGACAGAAGTCCCTTGTCCCTAAGAAGGCGACCCTGAAAGGCTGACATGCAGATTCCTCGAGGTCATGCTTATTATTATTATTATTCTGACCAATGTCTGGCACCAAGGAATAGTTTACATATTTTATTCAGGTCATCTTGTCAGCATTTTCAAAATAATACTGTCGTAATAACCACAGTTTATATTGCTCTAAGCATAAACAATTGCAGCATAATAACAGGCATACTGAAGACACTCAGCTCTTCTGTCATTTTGAGTTAAATTTTCTATTTATGGATGGTAATTCTTGTGTTGGCTAACCTTTGGGGGGCTTCCTATTCTTAGATCAGGGATTATTGTCAATGCTATCTGGTGCTTTCCATGAAATTTAGAAAAATGAACTTCATAAAAAGTAAATGCTGTCCAGCAGGGAGTTTTGTCTAGGTGAGTCCTGCATCCACCCATTACGGCGAGTCTCGACATTTTATTTCTCCTCAATTCTGACCCCCTCGGGATGACCAAATGCCTATCACTTCAGGTAGAAATACAGAAAATTCTCTTCAGTCCTATTTGTCCAAGAGAGAGGTGAGGGAGATGCAGTCCCTAAATTCTTTATGACATTTTGGAAAAGCCAGCACAAAAATCTGAAGGACGTCTGCGAAACTCCTTATTTTGAACAGAATGGAGCCTTCAAATCTTGAAAAGTCGGAATGAGTCAAACGCACTGAAGATCAAATGTGTAAATCCCAGGACTGCACTTACTCACTCCTCGCAGTGAATGCTCTTTTCCTCCTAATCCATTATGCTAATACATAGGCCACATTTTATGAGGCCAAGGTGAAAACTAATCAGACTCTATTGTAACTAAGCCTGTTTAGCTGACACATGACACCTAAACGGATTTCTAGCTCAGCAAATCAAGGCTGATGGTATCTGCCGGGAGGTGATGAATAATGAGCTAATCACAAAGGATTGTCTCACTAAGGAGGTGGCAAAACACGCTTTGGATCTGCGGTTTTAACCCTTTTACACTGGACATCTGGCGCTGCAGACTCTGCCGTGACCGGGCTCTTTTAAAGCTGACTCACATCTGGGCCGAGCCCGCGGCGTTGTTGCACTGAATTCTGCAGTGTGGAAAAACATGCACCGACTTGAAAACCTTTCCTGAAGGAACCTGCGGCATTCCAGTCGGTGCCTCACAGTTCTGTGGCCCTGGAGTAGCAAACTGGAAACTGTCTGTGCTGAGAGACGTTACTACATTTGGGCTTCAGACTGTCAAGGGCAGAGGAGGGGTCCAGGTCCGAGCCTGGGGTGCAAGGAGCCAGCTGCAGTTTGAGAAAGAGCAAGCAAGAGAGAGATGCACCGCTCATCACTGTCACCACTGGAATGGCCAAAGGAATGTGGTGGGCAGCAACTGGGCCAATTTACAGCTTTAAAGTAACCAAGAGGAAAGCCAGGTCACGAAACTGACAATGACTTGGGCTTGACTCCCAATTAGATTATATTTGATTATTAAAGCTTGTTTTAAACTGATTTTAATGACACTTTTTTTTTTCCCACAGTGACTGCATGTCTTTCTCCTTCTGACCCATAATCTGTTCAGGCTGGGGCAAACTGCTACAGATTATTTTCAGCTGAGTGGAAGATCTGGGTTCAAATATTTTGTCACTCTGAGAGGGTTAACTGCTTCAACCTTAGCTTGCATCTATTAAATGAGATAGTAATGGAAGCTCGGGGTTGTTTGGAATATAAAATAGTGCGTGAGTCAAGGTAGTGTGTGCCTCGCGGAGTGCCTAGAAACAGGGGTGATGGGGGAAGGACATTGGTTAATTATAATAAAGAAACTGCCTCAGCCCTCATAGGACAGAAAATTAGGTAGGCGGAGTAGACAGAGGAGAATGCTGGGAAAAAGAAGCTGAGTGAGTGAGTCGCCATGATGCTCCCACTCCAGACAGATGCAGGTTAAGATCCTCTCTGGTAAGCCAGCTCATGGGCTACACAGAATATTAGAAATGGGTTAGAACAATATGTAAGAGCTAGCCAATAAGAAACTGGACCTAGCCGGGCCAGGCAGTGTTTGAAAAAATACAGTTTCCGTGTAATTATTTCGGGCATAAGCTAGCCATGCGGGCGGCCGGGTGCCGGGGACGCAGCCCTGCCGCTCCTATTTCAACACAGGGGGCTGCTTCAATCATTCCTCCAAAGGTGAAAGATTCTCAGCGTGAGGCTGCTGCTATATTTCCTTCACAAAGCAATATGGTGCAGGTCCTTGGTTTAGCTGCATCTGGACATGAAGGGAATGTAGGTGGTACTGTTTTGCTTCTCTCTCTCTCTCTCTCTCTCTCTCTCTCTCTCTCTCTCTCTCGTCATTTTAGTTTAGCCTTCTGCGGAGTTATTTCTAGACATTTCTGTTTCTATTCCATTCCTAGCAGGGGCCATTGTTTCTTCTCTCTGGGATGGGTTCATTCTCCCCTCCTTGCTCCCCAGCATTCTCACATTCTTCTATGAAGAAGCTTTCGGTGACTTTTCAAAAATTTCTGCTTTAAGGATTTTACACGTTTTAAAGTTTCTTTTCAGAATTTCAGAACTTTTATTGAACTAACATTTGATAAAGGTCTTCAAGTTTGAAACAGAGCTAAAGCCCTAAAAACCTCAAGAAGAAGGCATTCTCCATGTTGTTTCGTTTGTTTATGTATTTTCTGAACTCCAAGGATGGCAGCTTAGCTTTGTATGGCCCAGGCTTACACTTTTCTTCTAATAGTGTTATTAGGATGCTTGAACTTTCCTTAGCCACAAATTATTTTAAAAATGCATACATTTATCTTTTTCTACAAGAAAGGATTGTATGACAAGAAAAGCAAAGACAACTCTGAGAATACGAAAGTCCTTGCATGGTGTTTATGTCTTTAATTAAGACTTCTTACTCCTTAGGCCTCTTTGGGGCAGACATTATTTGCTTCTTTGAGGACTCTATTAAAGAGTTTTGTGGGAAAAAAGAAACTAACTTGTCATATCGAGCCAGAGACCTTTGTGCTCTTGAAGGCAGTGGCCATACATCTTTACGGAACTGTCTGGACTCTGTTTTCAACCCAGTCAGCGGGGTCCAGTCTGGACAGAGATGGCCTTTAAGAGTGGGAGCTGACAAGGTTCCCCGCTTGGTTTCTATGCGCTTCAGAACGTGCTGTGTTGTACACGTAGCATTTGTTGATTGTTTGTGATTTCTATAAAATATTGGGCATCAGACTCTCGGTGAGGCATATAATCCTCTAATATGACTGTTTCTATGAGGCAATCAGATCTGATTTATGTCTCCAACTTAGGTTACCTTTACTGGGAACACCGTAGCTTTGGAGGTTGCCTGTGTTTCATTTTGCCATATCTAATTAGAGCTATGCACATAGCCAGCCTTCTAATTTGCTGGCCATATTCTATTACTCATGTAGCCATCTTGATTTTCTGTCTGTCTGTTTTGTCTGACTTTTACACGGATGTCCACCATATGCCCGAGTGTAAGGTTAGTCCACTTCTCTTTCTTATCAAGTAAACCTGAACACAAAGACTCTATCTGGGGATCACAGACTCCGCGGTAACTAACATGGCAGCATTCCACTGTGTGGAGCATCAGGTGAAGATGTCGGCTTTCAGAACCATTCAAGAGGAGGCTTACGTTTGTTATCTAACAGTTCATCTGGTCTGTGGCATGACTACTCCATTTAAATATTTAATGTGTTTTTATTTAAAAAAAAATTATTGCCTAATTCTCTTCATTTTCCAACCTGGGCTTTAGTCAAGTACTGCAAATGTCTTACAGAAATGCAAATATTACACAGGCAAAATACAAAATAAATCACCGATTCAATCTTATTTTTTACAATTGTCATTTTTGGATGAGAGCCAAGAATTGATGTTTTGATGGCGCTGATGAATGCGGAGCACACCTCCCTCCATTGTTACTGGAACAAAGATCACTTGCTTTGAATGGCTCGAGATGTGTAAACACAGCTGGCCCAATAGCTTGAGTGGCATTGAAGCACAGAGCTGGAGGAGATGGGCTTAAGGGTAACCCAGGGACGCACACGCTTTTGTGTAAAAGAATCCCAGAGCCCAGACTGTATCTATTCCCAATTGTGAAGGCAAACTTTAGGCCTCCTGAGAAGGTCATCTCTTATTTAGAAGGAGAGTCTCTCTGTGTAGCGTTAGAATTATGGATGAATTACTAAATTCCCAGCTAACAAAAATCTCAAAAACTTTAGGGACACTTATGTAAAGTTACCAGGTTTTAATCTCTCCAAATCAGAAACAATAAAAACCCAAATCACTGACTGCTATCTGTCGTTTCATGAAAATACATTTGACACAACATACATTAACAAATAATAGACTTTTAAGTAGAATATGAGCCTGGCAAAACCCGTTTTCTTATTTTGGCACATACCACAAGAACATATTGTCACACACAGTGTGGTGTTTGGGCCACTGGCTTCTCCCTGGTATGATAGATGCTGATGGACAAGCAGCAAAAGTCTGAGCTCAGAGCAGCTTGTGGGTGCAGGGTCTCCTTCAGGGTCGAGCAACAGGAAAGCTTGGCAGAGTCTAAGACGTCTTTTCCTAGTATGGGCACCTCATGAGCCTGGTGGGGCTCTTAGAGGACAGTCACACAAGGACAGCTCTCATGAGAACGGAGGGGACACTTGTCTGAGGCTCAGAGGACATATTTCAATTGTATCAAAGCCAGGAAAATCTTCTAGTTCTTCAAAATCACATCCAGAGCTTCCAAAGTACAAATCTGGAAAGTCTTGCTGTTTGTAAAGGATAAATCTGAAGACATGAAAAACAAAATCTTCAAATCCTTGCCTATAGAGGAATTCATCTAGTCTTCTGGATTTTCCAATAATTTTTGCTGAGACACACATATTTTATGGTACATCATTTCCCCAAACCAAGCAAATGTCAAAAGTTTTTTTAATCTCTTTCATATAGAACCTGTTTCATTTTTCATAGACACCAAATTTTAATCACTTAGGAAATGCTGCCTTTCAGGAAAAGAGAACAACAACAACAACAATACAACCACACCACCACCACCACAACAACAACAAAAGCCTGAGTGGCGAGAAAGGCTACATGGCTGCAAGGCTTGCACTAGTTCCTCAGTCACTCACTAGGTTCAAAGTACATATGATTCGAATTTGAACCTCAGCAAAACTGCCAATTAACACATCACAAACCTTCATGGTCGATTGCAAATATTCAAAACCTAGAGTGTTAAATCTGCAAATACCAAGAGTCTCCTGCATAGCTCTCTGGCAGTTCGGTGTTACATAATTTGGGGTGAGAAATCCAGGTTGCTGTTGGGACTGGAAACCATCATAAACTGCATCTTCCTTTGTTGCAGGGGAAAAGCAAAGAAAAACCCACTTAAAACTAGGACAGCGATTGTCTCTGTGAATCGCTGCCTTCTCCGTGCATAGTGGGAAAATGATACCGCGAACTAAGAAACTGTAATTGCCAAACATGTTCAGGAGAAAAGGCAGGTTAAAAAGCCTTTCTTGCTGAGGTGCTCTGCTAAGAAAAGATATTTTATGTTTACCAGCACACTAAGAAGAATTTCACATCCACCGGCATTCTTGAGGGATTTTGTGTTCTTTCAAAATAAACTTTGAATACTTTGCCTGGTTGTATGTATGATGACAGATTTTGGGATTAAAAAAAAATCAGTCACTGGGTAGCTAAACAAGGGGAATGTTTGTATCTTCTTAGCTGAGTGATATGTTAGTCTTAGCAGACAGTGCCGGGGTAGGAAGCTCGCTGTGTAAAGTATCCACATCACCAAGGTCCGGTCAACAGCATTTGTCTGGGAAGGGCAGGCAATCGGCGAGTCAGAGAAAGACTCTGTGATGTACCCACGCTCTAAGCTTGGCTCAATCTCAGATTCCGGCAATCTCAGAGGGAACGTGTTAGAAAGTCTTAAAATTAAAGTAACATGCAATTATTGAATATTTACTTTAGATAATTTATAAATGAAAAATATATTTATTATTTTGTCCCAAAGAGATAAGAGTCTTTAAAAAGTTAAGAACAACGGTGATTGACACAATAATATATATTTTATAGAAACATTAAAACTGTATTCCTTCACAGTTTTCGGATTCGTGTGTTGACAGAAGAACAATGCAAGAGTAGAAAATACAAGTCTTCCAGAGCCCAGGGGCATGGTTTCATTAGTCCTAGTGATAACACCTGACACAGCAGTCTATCGTCAATGTGTGGCAGATTAGGGGACTGAGAGAAGCTGAAGAACTTACCTAGAAACTTTTTTGTGGTCCCAAGGCACAGTTTTCACCATCATATCACAAACATAGTGCCCCTATCCCACCCCCACCACAGTGGAGAAAGGCAGAAGTATAGTGGCGTTCAGATGTTCACTGGCTTCGTCAATAAAACGAGGCAAGCTCAGGGCCTCTATGGCGGGCATTTGTGGATGTCCTGGGTTAGCAGGTCTGCCTCCAAACCTCACAGCTGCCAGCGCCAGTGGCGCCCTCCCTCCTCCCCTTACAGAGGGAACTCTAGGCAGGTGTTCTATGTGTTCCTTAAGCAGCCTGTCACTTTTGACCATTTATTGTAGTGATTTGTGTTCTTCTCATAATGCTATTAGTCTCCAAGTTTCTGTACATAAAAAGATTTGGTTGTTTAATTTAGCAAGTGCTTTATATATAGAAAGAACTCAACATGTGTACATTCTAAAGATATAATTAATTACTCTCTAGGTGTACATGTTCTTGATTCCTCTGATTATATCGTAGGTTTCTATCAATCGCCTCAGATTATATATTAACAAACATTGCTCTTTCTCACACTGGAGACACTACTTAAGAAGCAAAGTGAGGAAGAGGATGGAGAGTTAGCTCCAGGAATCTTAGTAGTAACTATTCTAGGTTGCAAAATTCTAGGATAGACAGAAGATTCTATACTCATATTACTAATTAATGTTGTTTATTTTAAAGTCAAATTTTAGACAAAAACCCAACAGTTGAAATAAGAATTCAGGTCATCTTCAGGCCTTTGAGGCTGCTAACCACTTTTCCTTTGTGACACATGCTGGGTTGTGGCAACTGTCACCTCACGGTATCTCCTAAACTACTGCAAAGTAAAAGATGCTGACGTTTCTAGAAATAACCATCATCTAAACGATCTGAATGAAGCTATATCATTTTAAATTTACTCCAGTGGGATTCATGTGCAATATTGTTTTGTTTTTGTAGTATAAGAGCTTTAATAAATACAACAACAGCTATCAGGTATATTGATTTTATTGTTCACACAAGAGTTGCATATATTCATTGTACAATAGCTTATTTCCAGAATACTGTTTGAACAGAAATTGATTCTAATAGAATTCATAAAAACCAGGATGCTCAGTTTGGCGACAGTTCAGGAATCAACAGTAGAAAAAGGGGAAGAGGAGTGGATACTCGGGCTATGATTAAATTTGGCTACTTAAATAGATTCATCACTGGACTGTCATATAGAACCATTTAAAACAGCCAGGGATGTAAAGTTTGTTCAGCAATCTAGAAAACATGCCTTTACAGCTAATTTACATAATTTTATGAATTGCCAAGTATTTAAGTTAAAAACAGTGGAATTTGCTTGTGGAAAGAGAGATTGGTTTTGGTGTTGTGCTGCCCAGAGGAGCAGAACGTCTCTTCTGCAAGAAGAGACAGTTGCTGGAAGAGCCATGAGAGCAGAGTTGGAAGGCAGGATGTCATGAAACCCAGACTCCCAAGACATAGCCCAGGGTGGTGGTGGAGCAAACCTTTAACCTCAGCACTCAGGAGGCAGAGGCAGGCGGATCTCTGTGAGTTCAAGACCAGCCTCATCTACAAAGTGAGTTCCAGGACAGCCATGGCTGTTACACAGAGAAACCCTTTCTTGAAGAAAAAAAAAACAAAAACAAAAAACAAAAAACAAAACTAAAACCAAAACAACAACAAAAAGATAGAGATCCTTTTCTTTCTTACACTTTTTTTGTTTTGTTTTCTGTGTTTAAGTAAACCTTTAGTCTTTCAAGATTCACCTCAAGTGACAAACATTTCTGACTCGTTCTTCTCCCTACTGGTTGTGACACTGTGGTGGTTTAGATGAGAAATATAGTCTATAGGCTCTCATAATTGAAAACTTGGTTCCTGCTTGGTGGCACTGTTTGGGGAGTTGATGGGGAGGTGCAGCCTTAATGGAGGAAATTCACTCTCTCTGCTTCACATTTGTGCTTGAACATCTGCTCTCTCCAGTTCCTCTTCTGGTACCTGCTACCATGCCTCCTGCACTGCTGTGGGCCCTCCCTCTGGAAATGGAAGCCACAACTCAACTCTTCCTTCTATAAGTTGCTTTTGGTGGTGTTATTTTATCCCAGAAACATAACAGTAATAAATACAATCTCTACAGTGCTTTTATAAATTAATGCATATTAATTGCACAGATTATTTGGTCTAATGTGATGTTTTCATATATACAAATATCATGCTTAGTGTTCATTCCCCCACAAGACTTTCATATTCCACAAACGAACAACTACGAATGACTGTTTTCTCTTGTTCTCAAGCGGGAGGGAGGGCTGTCACTCTGCTTTCTCCCGGTGTTTGTGGCGACAGTGACTTCTCTGCAGGCTATCCACACTTCATGGAGCAGTATCAGCTGTTTTTTTTTTTTTTTTTTTTTTTTTTTTTTATCAACGTCCCCCACCACATGCCTCTATCCAATGGTCACGAAGAATATTTCTATGATAGATTAAATTTCTTTACCACCACCTCAGTTTAGTAATCCATGCCCAAGGCTTAGACACTGTATCACTTAGAACAGAGATACCCGGATTGGCTCCTCCCATCTCTTCCACTTATCCAGCACTACTGGAACTTCTTGTCAGCCCCTCTTTTCTCTTATTTTTGCATATTCTCCTATTCTTTTTATGGCATAAAGCCCAACCTATCAATTCTTTAAAAATTTTTAATGTAGACCACTTATAAATTTAATTTCTATAATTAAAAAATCATTCATACAGATCTGCACTGTAGGTTGAGCATATTCATTCTGTATCCCCTCTTTTCCTTTTCTCCTCCTCACTTCCTCCTCTTATATGTCCCCTTTGTTCTCCTAGACAATTTTTCTTCTACTTTCCTTTTATATAGGGATATAGGATTTTATGTGACTACATAAAGTTGCAGCCACTTTCCTGAAAATGACACAGTGTAAACGTTTAATTGTGACCATAACCGGTCCTCTGTTGTCGGACATCTAGGTTGGTTCCATAACAGCTGCTTCAACTAGTGCGACAATAAACATCGCTGTGAAGGTGTCTCTATGATATGTCCACTCGGACTCCTTGGGTAACAGCCGATAGTGGAATAGCTGGGTTATAAGACTGAGTTTTAGTTTAGTTTGTTCATTACATCCGCTCTGTCTTCCACAGTGGCTAGACTAGTGAGGATTGCCACCAGCAGTGTATAAATGCCCTTTTTGTCTAGATCCAATGTAGAATTTGTTGTTGTTTTCTTAGTGGCTGACATTCTGCCTGGGGCAAGACAGCATCTCAGTGTGGTTTTGATTTGCATCTTTCTGGCGGCTGGTGTGGTTGAAGAGTTTTTGACATTCTTATTGGCTATTTGGACTTCACCCTTGCAAACTGCTCATTTATTGATTGGGTTGTGTTTTTTTTTTTTTTATCTCTGATGATTAGCATTTTGAGTCCTTTGTAGTCTAGGCATTAACCCTTTATCAGATACAGTTGATAAAGATTTGCCTCCATTCTTCAGATTTTCTCTTCATGTAACTCTTTCCTTTGCTGTACAGAGCCTTTTAGTTTTCTGAGGGCCTATTTGCCAATTGTTGACATTATTTCCTGAGTAACTAGAATCCTACTCATAAAAATCCCTTCCATGCTTGCATCTTGAAGTGTTTTCCCTATTTATTTCCTCTAAAAATTTTAGAGTTTAAGGTCTTTTGGTAAGGCATTTGATGGATTTATAGTGGGTGTTTTTGTGAAAGGTGACAGATAGGCATCTAGCTTCATCCTTCTCTGTGTTAGATATCCTGTTTCCCAACACCGTTTGTCAAAAAGGCTGTCTTGTTGTTATTGTTGTTGTTAACCCTCAATGTGCCTTTTTGGCATCTTGTCCAAAATGAGTTGCCAATAGCTCTGTGGGTTTATATCTGGATCTTCTGTTTGGTCTGCTTACATACCTATTTTTATGCTAGAAACATCTGCTTTTTGTTACTATGACTCTTTATAACTTAAAATCAAGTATGGTGTTGCCTCTAGCATTCTTTTTTTCTTTTTGGTCAGGATTATTTTGTCTACCCAATTGTTATTTTCTATTCCTGAGAAGAACAGCACAGGGATTCTGATGGGGACTGTCTGAAATCCGGAGGTTGCTTTTGATAGGACAGCTAACTTCATAATCCCACTCCTTTGAACCCTGGGAACCACAACATGACCCAGAGAGCTGTGCACTATCACATGTATGCTTCCGCATGCCAGATGGAGGTTCAGGGACTCCTGACGTCTTTAATGATGTCCCACTTTTATCTCACGCATTCTTAAAGGTGCCGTTTGTAAACTCCATGCCAGTTTTCTGAAATTGTCTCTTTACTCTGAGCTGATAATCTTGGCTTCTGTTTCACAGGTAAATACAGGTTATCGGGGAAGGTATCTTTTACCATCAGGACTCCTTATCTCTGAAATCTGTTGACCATCACGTCTCCTGTTGCCGAGCATTGAAGACCTCTTCCCTGTAAGAGTATACTTCTCTCTACCAGTGTTTTCAGGCCGGGTTTCCCCTGCTCACCTAAAATCTCACTTAGTGTCCTTTCAGTGTGGAACTAAACTGGCTGGTGTACTGAGTCGAATAATGGTGCCACAGTGTCTGGGCCCTAACTCTTAATATCTGTGAGTTGAACCTTAATTGGAAATAGTGTCTTTACAAGTAAGTTATAGTTCAGTTAAAGTGTTCTAGACGGGGTCATCCAGGATCATAGTGGGTCTTAAACACAACAAGAGGCTTTTGAATATAAATCTGAAAAGTGTATTCTGACTTCAATTACTCAGTGGCTCTCTAGGACTTTTGGCATTGGCATTTTATGAGTTATTTTATCTTCTTTTTTTCTTTCTTCTCTCCCTTGATTTCCTCTTACCCCTCATATTTATCACATATCGTGATCATATCAGATCTCATTATTATCTATAACATAACATAGTCTCTCATCTACCACACCTCTACGTAGGGTGTTCTCTTTGCCTACAACATGCTCCTCTTCTTGATTACTGTTTCTATTATTTGCACAAACTCAATTCAGATGTCTCCCTTACCATTGGGAATGGCTTAAAGGTAAACACTGTTAGATTTACATTTCTACCTGCTTTTCCTCCTAATGAAATTTATGGACTCTCCCAATGCACACATGCGTACGTATACACACACACACACATACACATACAAACAGAAGACTTAGAGAGGTCTATACATCATGAACACTGAGTTTGACACTGTTCCAATAGGGCTGCATACTTAACCCCTATGCTCCAACCCTGGTGACTGTAACTGCAAAGCTGGTCTCTGTCTTAAGGTTGGTGAGGAGAAAGCCATTCAGCAAATCTCAGTTCTGGTGGGAGATTGATCTGGACTTGCAGATATAGGAGAGACTGTAGAGGAGGGGAAAGGATATTTAAAGCAGAAAGATGAGTCAAGACGTGGTGATAGCAATGCAGTACAATCAAGGTTATCTAACTCAGAGACACATGAGTTCATTGGAAGGATGAAAATAAGGCGATAAAAACGTGGGGGAGTTTTAAATCTGAATTGAGTTAAAGGACAACGAGAAGCTCAGCTTGTACACACTTCTGAACGGGGAAATGGCAAAGGAATGTGAAAAGGAAAAGAAATGGTGATGTCTGTCATGTGGACCCAAGGAAGGAGGGAGAGGGGCTTGGGGAATGAGAGGGTGAAGGGAGACAGAGAAGAAGACTGTGAAGAAGAAAGAGGAAGATGAACAAAGAAGATGAAGGGAAGAAGATGAAGTGGAAGAAAGAATATAGAGAAGGAAGGAGGAGGAGGAAGGGGAGGAGTAGGGAAGGAATAGGAAGAGGGGAGGAGGGGGATCATTATCACAAGCAATGACTGGCTAAATGGCTGAGGTAATAATAGCAATGAAAGTTCAGGGAGGAACTAGAAAAACGTCCCAAAATAAGAATGAGGATTCAAGGAGGGGTGGACACCGTGATTACTTTTGGAAAGAGCTTAGGAGATGGGAAGAACAACGAGCCAGAAGTAAAACCATTGGTGCTATCCTCTGTATCAGAATGGTATACTGGGCCAAGCCAGTTGATACCTTTACCTCTTATGTGCTAAACTAGAATCCAATGTATATAACTCAGTATTCTTCCCACAAATATGCAGTTCCACCAAATTCTAGGAGCGAAATAAATATAGGAGTGATGTCTCCAAAATATATGTCGAAATGTTCACATTGGAAACATCCCAGGAAACAGCATAAAATATACCACAAATGCAATGGCATTTTTTAAACCCTGCTTGCATTTTACTGACTAAAGAATTTTCAACACTGCCAACATTAATAATACATCTTTTGTCTTTGCTAAACTCTACTTCATTTTCTCATGAAGTCATACCCAGGGATTCTGATCTTGGCACCATCTAATGGTGCATGTTTGCATCTAATATACTTTCACAGAAAAGTCAAACACATGCCTAAACATGATAAAACATAACCAATACACTGTGAAATGGTTTCTATGATCAAGCTAATTAAAGTATCCATCATTGCATATAGTTATTGTGTGTTTGTATATGAGTGTGAAGACCTAAACTCTGCACTCTTAGGGAATCCTAAGTGTATGACACAAGATCTCTAATTACAGTTTAAATGCTGTGTGTGAAGTCTTTAGAACTTGCTCATGTTATAACAGGAATTTAATCCATTTGATCAAAATTTCTCAAGCTCCCTTACATGCCTATCTCTCAAGGCTATTGCTGAATCCCTTGCTTTTTATGGACTTTGTACACACTATGTGTAAGTAACTGTCATTTTAATTATACGTGTTTCTCTAAGCAAAAGTTCTCTAGGTTCATCAATGTTTGACCCAGCAATGCCACTCTTGGGAATATACCCAACATTCTCACAGATGGTAAAAGTTTCTTCTTTTGTTTTTAGGATTTTTGTTTGCATTTTCATTACTGCTATGACAAAGTACCTGCCAAAAACACTTATCTGGCTCACAGTTTGCAAATGGGGTCCATGACGTGCAGAAGACACCACAGAAGCTAGAGCAGCTTCAGCCCTGACAGCAAGAGCAAGAGACAGCTGGTCACACTGCTTCTGTGGTCAGGAAGTGCTAGTGGAACTCCTTCAGCCAATAGCCTTTAAGAAGATACCTGCCCACTTTGGGCGTGGTCTCATGTACTATAAATACAGACAGAAAAGTGCTTGAGCGCCTTTTCTCTGCTAGATTAGGTTCCAGTTCCCAGCCATGAAGAGTACTGCTGACCACTACCCTTTCTGACCACTAACAAATTAACCTTTGTTATACTCCATGCGGGGCTATTGTGGAACTCTTTTGTAAGTCAACAAAGAAGCTTGATTTCTCCCTTTTATTCAATCTGGGACCTCAGTCCATAGGATGGTGTTGTCCACACTGAGGGTGGGTCTTAACTCTAACCAGGTCACAGAGGTATATTACCATGGTAATTCTAACTCCAGTTAATGAAGATTAACCAGCAACGCTAGGTAATTTTCCACATGTACACATATGCATGCATATAAGTCACACGTAAATACATAAACTTTGGCTGTTGTTAAGGGCTATCGCAGAGAACGTGAGAATGTAGATATCTTTCTGGTGCCAAATTCCATCTTTTGGATATGTACCTGAAGGACGAATTGGTGGATCACATGGGAGCTCATCTTAGCTTTTCTGAGGAGCGTTCGTCTTGTTTTCCATAATGGTTACATCACTCAGATTCCGCCAACAACAAAGAGGTTTCCCCTTTCTCCACATCCCCACAACACCTCCCATATTCGGTTCTTTGATTATAACCATCCTAAAAGGTATGAGGTGACATCGTGGTCTCATTTGCATTTCCTGAGGATGACCGAGATTGAAGACCTGTTGGTCTCTTTGTGCCTTTTTTTTTCTTTTGAAAATATATGTTGCAATCCTTTGCCTTTTGTGATACTAAATTATGTAAAGTTCATGTATTTTTAAAACACCCACTTCTTTTTGGATATATAATTTTTAAATATTTTCTCCGATTCCTTAGGTTGCTTTTCCATGTCATTTTTTTTCTTCACTGTATAGAAATCTCTTAATTTGACGTAGTCTCACTGTTTATTTTTGTTTTGTTGTCTGTGCCCCCAAACTTAATTGCTCAAACAAGGAGATTCCTCCATATTTTCTTCCAGGAGTTTTATAACTTCAGTTTTAAGTTAAGTCCTTTGTGTTGGATAGTTTTATGTCAACTCGACATAAGCTGAGAGAAAGAAACCTCAATTAAGGAACTGCCTGCTTAAGATAGGGTTGCAAAAAAGTGTGTAGGGCATTTCTTAATCAGTGATTGATGGGGGAGGGCCCTGCCCATTGTAGGTGGTGCTAGCCCTGGGCAGGTGGTCCTGGGTTCTTTAAGAAAGCTGGCAAGCCATGAAAGCAGCACTCCTCAGTGGCTTCTGCAAGAGCTCCTGCCTCCAAGTTTCTACCCTGCTTTCGTTCCTGTCTGGATTTCCTTTGATGAACTGCTATGTTATCAATACTGGGCCCTCCCTGGGACTCCTCTCGGATATCCTATTGTTATCTCGTGTCACGGAGATCCCGTAGCTTTGGATCTGCAGGTCCGGCCCCTTCACCCGTTCCAGCAGCTCATAGATGAGGTGGGTGTTGGGCTGGGCTACCTTGTAATCCTGGTTCTGGGTCTGGGTAGAAGCTGGGTTGATCAGCCTGCCAGCTTTCCCTTATCACCATCAGGGCAAGCTCTCCAGCCCTGCTCCGGGTAGTTCATCTAATGTAGCAGACAGCAAGGAGCGGGGCCAGTACTTCTGTTCTCACATGCTCTGGTGGGCTCACCTGCACTCACAACACTGGGCTTACACTGTTTCGCCCAGGCGAGGTGCAGGGCCTGTTCTCAGAATTGCTGCACTTGGTGAGGGGCAGGACCACAGCTGGCAAGGGATGAAGGGAGGGAGGGCACTTTTCCCCTCACCCGTGCCACCACATGGCAGATGGAGGGGTAGAATCTCCTCTTGCATGCTCCCCACGCCAGTTTACCTGCACCTTTGTCAATAGCGTCAGCTCTATTGTGATGCCCAGCTGAGATGCAAAGCCTGCTCTTCTGAGTGCTGCTAGTGTGTGTGTGTGCGTGTGCGTGTGTGGCGAGGGGGGACAGGAGATGCAGTGCCAGTTCTCCCACTCTCTGACTTCACGGCCAGCTCACTTATCTGTCACAGGTGTTGGGGGGTGAGAGAACGGGAGGTTATGCCCACTCAACCATATGGCAGAAGAGAAGTGAGGCAAGATCTCCCACGCATGTCTCAGGTGCCCGAACACCTGTGTCAATGGGATCAGCCCTACTGTGATGTCTGGGCAAGTGCAGGACCTACTCTCCCAAGGGCTGCAGCTGGTGAGGGGCAGGACCAGCTCTCACCCGCCTCCAGTTGGTGAGGGGGCAAGAGACAAGAGGGGAGGAGCATGGGGGGCATCTCTCCCTCACCCACACCACCACAAGACAGACCACGAGGCTAGCTCTCCACTCTCCTGTCTTCAGGGCTGGCTGGCCAGCATCCCCACCAGCAGCGACAGTCCTGCTGTGCTACCCTGGGGTGGTGCAGGGTCCACTCTCCTGAGTGCAGCACTTGGTGAGGTAGTGCCGAAATTTCCTTATGCCTCTAAAGTATACTGACCCATATCCCTATTGGAGTCACATAGCTGAAGCATACAACCATTACATTTGCATATTTTGATCAACCTCTGCATTGATTTCCACAGTGGCTACACCAGTTCACATTTCCACCAGCAGTGTATCAAGTTAATTTTCTCCACATCCTCACCATTTTTTTTTTTAAAAAATGTCATAGCCATTTTGACAAGGGTGGGATGGAATTTCAATGTAGTTTGATTTGTATTTTCCTGTTGAGTAAGGGCATTAAACAGGTTTTTCAAGTGCCATCTGTACTTTATCTTTTGAGACATGTCCATTCATTTTGTTGTTGTTGTTTAGTTCTTTTTGCTGTCTATTTTTTAGACTGGCTTAAATATTCTAGATATCCCCCCCCCCCGTGTTACATACAACTGCAGAAGGCTCTTCTCCCACTCACCTGGATGATCTCTCTCCTTTGCTGTGCAGTCTTCATTTCATGAAATCCTTTCCGTTAACTTTAGGAATTACTTCCTGAGTAACTGGAAATACATTCAGGAAGTCCTTCCAGAGCTGTCTTGGAATCCCCTCCCACCCTGTGACTTTCTTTAGCAGTTTCAAGCACTACATTAATGTCTTTGTGTTTACTTCTGTGCAGGGGGAGAGGTCAGGTTCTAGTGTCCTTCTTCTGCACATGGATATTTAGTTTTCCCAGCACTACTTGTTGAAGAAGCTACATTTTCAACGTATATTTTGACACTTTTGTAAGAAACAAAAATAGGTGCCCATAGGTGTGTGGGTTTATTTCTGGTTCCTCTGTTCTATTCCATTAATCTGTTTGTTTTTGTGTCAGTACCATGCTGTTTTTAATACTACAGCTCCATAACATAACTTGAAACCGGATACTTCTAGTCTTCTTACTCAGGATTGCTCAGGACTTTTTGTACTTCTGTGCTAAATTTAGATTTTTCCCCCCTATTTTTGGTAAGACAAATGATGTGGGATTCCCCTCTGTATGCCATGATTTTCATTAATGAATAAAGAAACTGCTTTGGACCTATAGCAGGGCAGAACTTACCTATGCAGGAAAAACTAAATTGAATGCTGGGAGAAAGAAGAAGGAGTGAGGGAGAAGCCATGTAGCCCCACTGGAGACAGATGTCAGAACTTTACCTGGTAAGCTACTGCCACATGGCAATATACAGATTACTAGAAATGGGTTAAATTAGTATGTAAGAGCTAGTAAATAAGAAACTAGAGCTAATGGGCCAAGCAGTGATTTAAATAATATGGTTTCTGTGTGATTATTTTGCTTCTGGGTGGCTGAGATGAATAAGCAGCCTTCCTTACAACAAACTGGTGCCAACATAGTTGACTAAAAGCATGTTAAACCTAAGAAAACTTGGAAATTCTAGACACTAAAAAACAAAATTTAATCGCTTTTTTTTTTTTCTGAATGGGCTTTGCTTGTTGGCAACATGCTGCAGCTCCTTTAGGAAAGATTTTCCTGATTCAGTGGCAGCAGAAAAAAAAGCCACATCATTTTGAAATGCTGGTTTTCTGGGCTGTGCCACCAGTGCAAACTCTGACTCTTTCTGGAGATCTGGCTATGGAGTCTTTAAATGGGGTTTGGGAACAGAGTTCTATAACTTGCTTAATGGGAACATAGACTGGCTGTGTGCCTAAAAATGGGGCTGTGTGCATGGTTCTCAGAGGCAGCAAACAGCTCCACCATGTTGGGCTGGGCAGGGCAAGCAGGCAATGCCATATTTCCCCTAGCAATGGTGCCACTTAAATTCATTAGAAGCATTTAACATTTTTTTTTAGCATTTAACATTTTAAGAAGCAGTCCTGGTCAGGAAATAAATCCGAATGGAAAAGATCTCTAAATGGGTCACAGTGTTGGATAAATGTACATAGGCTTGGGAGAGAGAATACAAAGAATATAGAGAGTTGAAAAAAAGTAAATTGTTTTTTAAAAAAAATAAAACAAACTTTTTAAAGAGACAGAATACAGACAGCCTTAGATAAAATGAGTAAAGAAAAATAAGCCATGTAAAGATGGAGAATATACAGAGAGTCTGGATTATGTATATTATTGGGTTTTCTTTGAATTCTTTGACTGTGAATGAGCTAACTACAAAGAGACATTTCATTGTATGTATGCTAAACCAACATATATATCTTAAAGGTATCTTGATTTCAAAATATGGATCTAAGGACATGTTGCTTTGGAAAAGAGGTTCTTCTTTTGTTTCCACAGAAGATGAGAACCTGTGGATTAATTCCAGACTGATATGGTTTGACGGACCAACCCCCCCCCTGAAAGCTTGCCATGAACACCCTCAAAAATTACTTTGCCCAACAGAAAGCAGGAAGCAGTTTGGAGGGAATTATGCCCATACTCCCAAGTATTGTTTATAAACATTTGTTTACATTTAAAGGGGGATATACTATAGAGATTTACATTGATATGTATCTTGGTTTATTGATACAAATTTAAGGTCAATTTTGTTATATTATGCATATGTATTTCTGCTCTTGATGAAGGTACTGTGTTTGTGTAGCTCATTTAAAAATATAATGTATAATTAAGAAATATAGGTTAATAGAGAGTCATCTATAATGGTTAAGCTTGTAGTCATGTTAGTTGGGTTTTCTAGATGTATAGAGATGTATTTCAAATGGATAGGCATTCTTCAAACTTTTCAAGGACTACAAAATGTGGCATTTAAAATGTTTAAGAATAGGACTTTTTATGAAAATGACACAATTCTGCTTCTAGCAGCACCAGCTACTTCAAGGGGAAGATGGGCATCAAAGAGGCTCTTTATAGAGTTGGTTAGCCATTTGGGCAAGAAACTGCTCTTGTCTGGACTGCTTGATGAACTGGACATGCAGGACCCCCAGAGAAATGACTGCTGAACTTGTCTAAAGGTGAGATGATCCTTTGGGGTTCCTGCTTCATGAAAGAGTTTGCTAGACATTCTATAGGACACTGAAGAAAATGGCTAATAAACTGTCAATATAGGCAGAACTGTCTTTGAAATTTTCTGCTTCATAGAAAAGTCTGCTGTATGTTATGGGCTAGTAGGCTAAAGATGTATATTCCAATGATATAAAACAATTGGGTGACTGTCCAGGCAGCAAGATGTCTCTGTCAATTCTAGAGTTTTGGAGGTTGCTTACAATGCAATTCCTGTTTATTTAGGAAATATTATATCCTTCTGGAGTCTTTGATGGAGTTGAAGAATTTATAGTTATAGTTTTCCTTAGTTATGATAAAAGATAAAGTAGTATAAATATTGTAACAGTAATTCTTATTTGATACCTGTTTTGTTATATGTAATTTTTGTGTTAAAGTTAAAACCTTCCTTTTTATTTAAACAGAAAAGAGGAATGATGTGGGATTCCCCTCTGTATGCTGTGATTACCATTAATAAATAAAGAAACTGTTTTGGACCTATAGCAGGGTAGAACTTAGCTAGGCAGAGAAAACTGAACTGAATGCTGGGAGAAAGAATGAGGAATGTGGGAGAAGCCATTTAGCCCCACTGGAGACAGATGTCAGAACTTTACCCAGTAAGCCACTGCCTCATGGTGATACACAGATTACTAGAAATGGGTTAAATTAATATGTAAGAACTAGCCAATAAGAAGCCAGAGCTAATGGGCCAAGCAGTGATTTAAATAATATAATTTCTGTATGATTACTTCAGTTCTGGATATCTGGGATAAACAAGTGGCCTTCCTCCAAAAGACGAGATAATTTCATTTCTTTTTCTATTTTATCCCTTTTATTTCTCTTGTTCTATTGTGCTGGCTAAGACTAGAGCACTCCATTAAGGAAAGTGGGTGGTAAAAGAGTGGAGAGCCTACGTGCACACATCATGCTCTTGATCTCAGAGGAAGTGCTTACAATTCCCCCCATTTAGTGCAATGCTGGCTATATGTTTTTCATGCATAGACTTTATTATGTTGAGGTATGTTCCTGCTAGTCCTCATTTTTCAGAACTTTTACCACAAAGGGATGTTGAACTTTGTCCAAAGCCTTCTTTGTATCTTTTTGAGATTATCATGTGGTTTCTGTCTGTCTATATGATGTATTATCCTTATTAATTTGTGTGTGTACTGAACCATCCTTGCACCCCATGAATAAAAACAACATGATCTGTTCTCAAATTTAGTTCGTAAAGTCATTCAAAAGTGTATTGTTCAGTCTCCAAGTATAAAGTCAACTTGGCCATGGTGTATGAGATTTTAAATTTGCTGTTGGATTCAGTTTGCAAGGATCTTATGGAGAATTTCCACATCTAAGTTCTTTGGAGATTGTTCTATAATTTTCTTTCTTACTATGTCCTTAACTGCTTTTGGTATCAGAGTAACTTTAGTTCCATAGAATGAATTTAGTAACGCTCCTTCCCTTTATGTTTTATGGAATAATTTTGGGAGAATTGTTGTCAGTTCTACCATTAAATGCCTGGTAGAACTCAACAGTAAATCTGTCTGGTCATGGCTTATTGTACTTTATAGACTTTATTACTGTTCCAATGTTATTGCTTGTTATAGTTCTGCTTAAGTTGTTTATATTCCCTTGCCCGGTTTAATAGGTTATATGTATCTAAAGATTTATCCATGTCTTCTAGATTTTTCTATTTTGTTGGAATGTAAGTCCTTAAAATATTTTCATATGGTCCTATGAATTTCATTACCATTAGTTGTAATGTCTGCCTTTTAACATCTTATTATTTCAATTTTGAGAAGGATTGCATTGAATGTGATGATCACTTTGAACATACCCAACAACAGTAAAGGGTCCAACTGTGAGAAGAGAATGTGCCAGTTTCAGTTTTTTTCTACTATAGGTCTTGATCACTGTAAACTTACTGGTCTTGTGCTTATTATGGTTTCTGATTTTGTGGTGTTATTTATTTATTTATTTATTTATTCATTTATTTTTTGGTGAAGTCTTCCTTTAGCTCATCAGATGACAGACTCAATCTTTGTAGGTCAAATGCCAATAACCACATCTGTAGTGAGTTCATAAGTGTGACGGTCATGCCGTGTTCAGAAAACACCGTTTTTCAGTCCTTCCCCACCTCTTGCTCTAACATTTTTTTCTAACCTGCTTTCCAATGCTTCCTGAGCCTCGGCACTGGGAATAATGTAGAAGCCTTGTTTATGGACGTACAATCAACAGTCATTTATTCTCCACATCACTACTTGTGAGTCTGTGAAAACAACTGTCTACTGAAAAAGAAGGCTGTGAATATTGCTAATCTAGGCACATAAAGATATGTATTTAGAAGACAGTTTGACTTCTTGTCCATTTACCAAAATAATGATAGTAGGTTCTTCCCTGAAGTTTTTGACTTCTTTAGCCACAGTTTTTGATGAGGTTTACAAGACTAGTTATTAGTCATCCCACATTGCACCAGCGGGCAGGGTTTTCCAGGCTATTCTTGTAGCGTGTGGGGTGCACAGCTGCATAAGACCACTGACGACTCTTCTCTTCCAGCCACTTGCTAGTATCTAAAAATCTCATTTCCCTTTGAAATTTTGTCAATCCTTAGATTCTCTAGGTGGTAGTCTGCAGATCCCATAACCTTTGTTATTGTTTTCCCTTTTACTTTGAATATTTTTAAATAGCCTGACTTTGAACTTGTATATTGTATTGTTTGATAAAGTCTGCAGATGAAACTGTACATTGAATTTTCATTGCATTCATTATATTTACCAGTTCCATAATTTCTGTTGAATTTCATATGTATGGATAGTTTACTTGATAATATTTAATTGTTTACTGTGCTGGACAGTTTAATGTCAATTTCACACACGCTGAAGTCATCTTAGAGGAGAGAACCTCAATTAAGAAAAGGCCTCCATAAGACGGTCTTATGCAAGCCTGTAGGACATTTTCTTAATTAGTGATTGATGAGGGGGCAAGTCATTGTAGATGATGTCATCCCTGGGCTGATGGCCCTGGGTGCTGTAAGAAAGCAGTCTGAGCAAGCTACGTTGAGCAATCTAGTAAGCAACACTTCTCCATGGCCTCTGTTTCTGCTGCTGGCTCCAGGTTCCTGCTCTGCTTGAATTTCTGTCCTGACTTCCTTTGATGATGAACTATGATGTAGAAATGTAAGCTGAATAACTCTTTCCTCCCAAAGTTTCTTTGGTTATGGTGTTTCATCACAGCAATAGAAACCCTAATTAAGACATTTACTATAGCCATTTGTAGCTTTATTGGTCTGTTAAAAATAATTATTTCAAATTAATTGCCAGATAATATGCTTCCATTTCTCTGGGATCAGTTACTGGGAAACCATTGTTTTTGTTGGTGGTATTATGTTTCTTTGTTTTTTTTTTTCTTCCATTTTTAAAGCATCTCTGTCGTGGTCTTTGGATTTTAAGCATTCAATTTTCTTCAGTTTTCACTGAGTGGGTGAAGAAGAAAGAAGCCTTCACTAGGGACCCACATTCTCCATAGCTGCCCTCACTGGTGTCTCTTGCTCCTTACCCTGGAGGATCGATTCTTAGGGTTGGATGCCTTCTCTTCACTTTGCGAAGCCAGACTAGGCAATGAAAATCATGTGCTAGAGTAGTGCTTTGAAACAACAGTTTGTGTGCCTTCGTCCCATCTGGTATAAGCTAAGCTAGATGACTGCATCTGCTTTAGAGCCACCTGAAAAAAAAAAAAAAACAACTAATATTCCTTACCTACAGTTGTGGGTGGGCCAGATTTGTTGAAGAAACCAGCCACGAGGGTGGGGAAGAGTGGCACACAGAGTGTTTGGGGAAAGCAATGGGCCAGTTGTAGAAGTGCTGAGAGGCACAACATCCTCCCTAAGTGGCTCATGGGCACGCCTCCTGGCCGAGTCCCCGAAGCAGCTAATGGTAGCCATTTGTTGAGTTTTAAGTAGGTTTCTTGTGAGTGCCAAGTTCCCATCTTTTTCTAGGCACTCATCCATGTCGACATCATTTTCCCGGGTGGGGCAAGAGAGAGGTGAGTCCCCTGGGTACACCCTACAGGGCTTGGGGAGCTGCTTCTTAGTTACTAGCTCTCTTGGTTTCTCCTAGTGGAGGAACTGTGAGCTGAGAAGGGTCTCTGGGCACTTTAGGGTGTACAATCTGAGTGGGAGGAGCAATACAGGTAGGGCAAAACTATTCTTACCCTTGTCAGAGCATTTAGATTTGGGTCCCCGCCCCCCACAGCAGTGTGTCAGAACTTCCTCGTTGTGAATAAACACACTCGTCTGTGAGTAGTTATCAAGCCCAGTTCACCAGGGGAGACATCTATGCCTACTGATGATATTCTCCCACACCAAGTACAAATTAATGCAAATCCCACATCACCTTAAGTCCTCAGTCAACAACTTTTAAGAAAAATGAATCAAAATACGAAAGAACATTCAAGAGCTTATAGATTTGCACATTGTTTTGGTTAAAGGTTTCCCATTAACTAACGAAATGGCTATCTAGATTGTTAGGGAGTTTGTGGATACAGTTATCCATTTTAAGCATAGGGCCCAAGTACCATACTTGAGTTCCTAACAGAAGATCCGTGTTTATATTAAGCTGTGGCTTGTAGCATTTTTGAGCACAGAATTCCATAGACACATTCGATCTCCACTGACTCCTAGCACAAGAAATAGTGTTTTAAATCAGGCTTGTTAAGCAAGAAGTTTAATAGTTTCTGATAGAAATAAATATACCCAGGCAGCCTACAGGATTTGCATACTGCCAGAATGTTGACCCTGGTTATTTTTATTCCTGAGGTTGCAGAAATTTGCAAGTTCATTCTTCTCTGACATTGACTCAGTGTAAGAGACTTCGGAGCTCCCCTAGGAAGCACACTTTCCAGAGCTGACCTGACCACCTTTTTTTCCGGGCTGTCCTTGAACTCAGAATCCCATTGCCTCAGTTTCCTAACTGCTGGGATTACTATGACCAGTGCCCTGACATCTTAAAGATCAACCATAATCTTTTCAGTGAGAGAGATGAAGGCTAAAAGACGTCACTAGAAGCAGTAACCTCAGGTGCGCCCAGCATGAAGCATACGTAGCCACTCTTGCTCAGAATGGACTTTCATGCTAAGTCCAATCAGGTGATGTCTAGTAGTAAAAGCAAGAGTTACAAGAACACAGATTCAAGTGACTTGGCTTCCTATTCCCCTTCCCTCTATCAGAGGGAAAAAGAGGTGGGGTTGGGAATGCAGGGCACTCAGTGTGTGCAAGGTACTTGTCACCTATTTCATGAGTCTACTAGCATGATCTCCAGTTTACAGATGAGAAAATCAGAGACTTCTGAGTTACACACACACACACACACACACACACACACACGGCAGTTTGTCTTCACAAATAAAGTAGTTACGAAGGCTGTAGAGAGGTGCAACACCACAATGGCTGCCGAGAAAACTGATTTCAGGTGCTCCGTGAAATGTCCTATGTCCTCACTATTCCTGACTCCCTTGTTAAAAGGTAGGTTAATCGGTTATTTCAATAATTCTTCTCCTCAAGAGCTATCAGGAAGGGTCATAGTCAGGGAAAGGTTGTCCAACAGAGACTAGATGCGTTTTTCTCTCATTGTGGGGAATGAAAGGTATCTCAGGCACAGACCAGTGAGATTCGCTGGTGACCTGACCATTCCTCCCAGGCACTGCAGTGAACACTCACCACTGAGCACAGCAAAGCACACACACTCTTGCGCTGATTTGCCTTTTCCCGTGGAATTCTGATTCTGTTTGGGTTTTATATTGGACAACAAAGCACAAACAAGCCAGCCCTACTTGTAGGCAAACAAAAAAATGCCTGTTAGAACACTAACATGCATTTAATAGTCCATCACACCCCTCCGCCAGTCGCCCAGAGAGTAACTTGCCTATGAAGGGAAGATGTATCTGGTTCCCTTCACCGATGGCAAGAGGATTATTGAGACAAGAACCACAAAGCTGTTGGAGCTTCTTCCCAAAAGGCACTGCTGGAGAACAAATGACTATCAGAATGCCCTTGCCACGTGGTTTAAAGCTACAGCATGTAGAGCAGTTTATTTAGATCAGTGTGTCAGGATCCTGAACAGCTGAACTTCTACCTGAGCTGGCTGTCTCTGCACGCTAGCTCCTACAGGGAAGCATTCCTTTGACGGAAGCACATTCTGGGGGCCAGGTGGAGTCACCCTGCACGGAGAATAATGAGTGTTGCAAGAACAGACACGTAGAGGTAACACCTGCGGAAAATGGATTTCTGAGCTCTCGTTTCTATAATACATGTTTCTATTACACAGTCCTACCGCGGTGAGGCTGGGTGGGGGAGGGGACGACTCTCACAAGCCTTTCTTAAGTGCTTAGTATGTGGATCATGTGACCCGAGACCCGCTGGAAACAGATACCGGAATTTTGCTTTGATGACTGAGGCATTTTGGTCGCAAGAGAACGTGGTGCCTCTGTACACGATTTCTGGGGGATGAGTGTGACATTTCTTGTCATTTAAGAGCCTGGCCATGGGTTTGCTTCTTGGAAGGCACCCTGGTGAACAGGAGAGAGACTGGGCTCTGGAATCAGACATGCCTGGGTTTATTTATTAGCTGTGGGACCTCAGGCACCTCGGTTTCCACCTATAAAATGGGGACAATAAAACCTACCTCAAAGGTTGTTGTGAAGAACGCATAATGTAACGTGTGTAAAGGACCCAGCACCAGAATAGGTCTTGTTAAAGGTTATTCCTGTTCCCCGCTGTTTGGCACGTTTCAAGCCTCTATATTGTTCTTCAAGTACAATATATATATACTGGCCTTTTTTTTTTAGCTTACGTTTGAATACTTGAATTTAAACACTGGGCAAGTCAGAGGTAGTGGTCTTCTTCAAAAGCCACACACTAAAATCATATCCTGTAGTATTGCTGTAGTAAGGTCAGGTCCATTCAGAACCAACCGCCTGTTAAAACAGCTCCATACGACGGTTAATCAAGGCTTGTCACAAACTCCACCCCAGCTCCTTCCTAACTGTGTCTGAATGTCTAGGAATATCATTTGCAGGTTGAGTTTAAATTCATCAATAGCTTAATTTGTACAACAATCTCATGATACAAGTCCCTCTCCTGGGTCCTGAGATGACTCAGTCTCGCTCGCTCGCAGATTAGGACCTGAACGATTCCCTTCCTTGTATTAGATGCTCCTGAAGCTTTAAAAAGGTTTTAAAGGCCCATCTAGAAATGGAAAAAAAAAATGGCATAAAGGTGGGGGTTGGGAAATGTTGAAAGACTTTGGCACATAGCCCTGCACCCCAGGTTCCAGCCTCCTTACAGGAAATGTTCCAGGCAATGCTGAGGCCTTGGTAGAAGCCCACGGGCCTTCACAGCAATTAGCGCTGATGGAAGGAGGCCCCTCGCCTCTTGGCAATTATGAGCCCTTGGTAGTAAAATAAACACACACACAGCCACTGTCCTCCAGAAGATTTTTTTTTCTTGCTTGAGGGTTTCGGAAGCAACCCCAAGAGCCCTGAAAATGAAAGTCACGGTGTTGTTGGGGAAAGGACCAGGAAGGTGCTCCTTGGCCATTATTCAAGGCCCTGAAGGAGCTATATTTCCACAAAATCTAAGGTACCTGCTTTTGGGTACCTGACTAATTGGCAGGAGCAGTGGATAAAAAGGAAGAGAAATCGAGGCTATTATAACAGTCAGCAAAATGGCCTTTGAGCTATATTCTGCTTGGGGACACCCTGGCAGGCAGTGGGCAGGGCTGTGGGTGTTAGGAACCAGCATTGATTCAAGTCCTGGCTAAACTCATTTATCATCTCACCTCAGGACAGTCACTATTTCTTTCCCCCTTAAACACAATGGCATTTTGAAAACGAACAACAAACAGAATGTGAAAACTCCAATGATTTTAAAGCATACATAAGTATGCTAGCTCTACGGTTCAGTGTTTGGATGCTTTGAAACATGGTCAACATTCCTAAAGGAGCTCAAAAATTAATGTAGAAATTGCCATTCGGTTAGGAAAAGATACAAGAACATATGTAAGGCAGCCTTGAAGAGAATCAATAGGATTGCAGGCAGTTGTACAAACACATCAACAAAACAAATGTAAATGTGTACAAAATAGTACTAGGTACTATAGCATTTTCTAAAAATCTTTCCTACTGAAGTACAACAAAGAGTCCTTAAAATTATTCTTTCTTCCTGGGACGGCAGAAACAAATCCAGCAGCACAAGAGTAACTAATACGGAGAATTACTTAAGAATCATGTTTTTTTTTTTTTTTTTAACACCTCGGTAGCCTGTTTGATTTCTGTTCACGTGAGGGCAAAGGGCTTCAGGGAACAGTTCTTGCAAGCCGGCCTGTTTTAATCAGAACGCTTTGCAAAGCACAAGGTGAGCTGAACCAAGCCCTGCCGAAGCACACGAGAGACACTCCAAGAGTAATTTGTTTGATGTGGACTCTAGGCTACTACAAACATTAACCTAAAACACATTGCACTCTGCATTTTGAAATAAAAAGCCAAGCATTTCAGGAATACTTTGCATTTATTTCTCAAGACATGGAAGAAATAAAGCAGCTGCTCTTATAAGCCCAGGCATATTTATAGCATTGCTTTGTTTTCTTAAGGCATAACAGCACCCATTCATCACTTGGGAGTAACAAAGCGGTAACCTGATAGATGACAAATATTAGGAGCTTAATGGCTGATGTCCATTACCGATGGGTCCCTCTTACTTGCTGGAGGAGACAGCACTGAAGGATTAGCGAGCAAGCAGAGCACCTGAAACAACTTGCTCTCCACAGCCTGTCAATCCAGGCTCTGATGGAGGGCATTACCTGAAGCTCTCATCTGACGCTGCGAACGGCTACTGCTGCCCACAGTTCTCCACAAAGACTGATCTACTGTCCAGCCAACGCAGGTGCCTGGGATGCCGACTCTCGTAGCTCATCCCTTTACAGATCTCCGGAGCCCAAGTACCAGGCTGCCTTGAACTATAAAGGAGCACAATGATCGGGACCTGCACCCCAAATCTGTTTGCCCTGATGAAAGTCTTATGTAAAACTGTAAAATAATTAGCATTTATCCGCATCTTTTCACAGCTAATTGGAGAATGTACACCTATTTATAATCCTAGTGGGGGTCTTTGGGTTCCGTTGATACTGAAGGGACATTCTTTGGGGCCACTTACCTGTCTCCATTTCGGAGAGGACCTCATAGCCCCGAGAACTAAACCTGCCTTGCTGGTTTGGCCCTCTAAGAAAAGCCAGCCATACTTTCTCTCTAGCGGTTCTGCTGACCTGGAAAATATCACTTTTCCAGCAGCTGGAGGGTGGGGTGAGTATGGCTTCATGGATTGTCAAATTAATAAGTTCTAGGTGAAACTAGAAACCTTGGAGATGTGATTTTGTTCATTTTTTTTGTCTGCATCAAATATCTACAGATTTCCCTGAAAATAACTACCTTGGGTTTTTTGTTGTTGTTGCTGTTATTGTTAAGATATTTTATTCCAGTGATGTATTAATATTTTACTGAATGTTGTCATTGTCCACTTAGTTCATTTATAGTACAATACAAATAAATATCCAATTTATAAGAGAAGTCAAAATGCTGATTTTACGACAGAAATCAGAAAACCCTAAAGGTAGCTGTCGGACTTGGAGCTAATCTTATTAACTGTTGTTTTTGTGACAAATTCTTACAAACAAAAGTAACGCAGTGAGTAACAGGAGTCCCTGTTGTTTCAAGTCTGCCACAGAAAATCTGGTTTTCCTTCAAATGTTTCATAGCTGTGGCTTTTTTTCTTTTCTGAGAGAACAAAAGCAGATATCTTCAGGGGAAAACGGACATGGATCAAAGTGAGAAAGAGCCTGACATTTCTTTTCCAGAAAAGCAATGGCAGTTAAATGTATTTAAAGTGGCGATTATGGTTTCATTTCCACAACACATTTTTTTTTTTTTAATTTCAATTCTTTCAATCTCCTCGAGGAAAACAGAGGGCATCTCCCGCATCCCACGGTCAGCATTCAACACAAACACATGTGCGGGCAGGTAAGGATAAAAGGAAAACACACAAAACGAAACCATGAGCAGCAGAAAAGCTTTGCCTACGTCGAATTCCCCTGCCCCCACTTAGAGAGCGACTTTAGATGCTGTCAAGGGCTGCACCCCAGCTAAGGGACAGCTGAGAAAGAGAAATGCTTTGCCTAAGGCTTTCCTGGAGTGTGGTGACCTCCCTGTTCCAGTCCATTTTCAGAGACAGAGTAAGAATTATCGCTAGCCCAAAGATAATGTCCAAAGCAAATAAGCCAATATCATCAAGAGCTCAAATCTGGGCAAAGACTCCAATAACTTCAATTCTAGTTCTGAAGGTGGGTGCCTCACGTCCCACCGAGGTCTGTAAGTTTTCCACATCCGTCCTTGGGTCTTCCAACTGTTGACACACCTGCTCTTGCTGGGCCACACGTGGAACGGCGAGTTTGCTCTGCTTTCTCACACAAGAGTCCTCGCGGCTGTAAGATCAGACGCAGAGCAGGACAGTCAAAACGCTCACTGTTCTGCCCGTAGCTCAATCATTTTTATAGTTTACTCAGTTATGGATGGTAGAGAACTTTTGTTCTCCAAAAGGCTTGTGACACTTTCGAGCCTAAATTACTTCTCTGTTTTTGAAAAAAAAAAAAAAAAGTACATGGAAGAATCAGATCTTCATAATCTGGTTTAAGACGTACATATGCTTGTGTGCGGATGATTGCCCTGTGTTTCAAAACTAAACCTGAAAATCAGGAAGGGCCGAGCTGGTATGAAATCGCACAAGTTGTGGCATCAGTGTGCACCAAGGGAGGGTGTAGTCTGTCTCCTCAGCATCCTCCAGTGTGCTCGTGCACACATCAGTTTTCATTTACTAGTAAAATTTAAACGTAAATGCAGCAAAAGCATTCAAAGATCTATTCCTCTTTTTCCTATCTTATCATTCACAGTAAATCTCAAGTAACCAGGGAGCATAGCATAGAGCTACAGACTTTCAAACTCATTTATACCTAAATAGCATGGCTCGTGCAATGGAACTACAGTATATTTATAGAAGGATTTACTTTTTTTTCAGCATTGAATCTAAAGGCTTTTTAGAGAAAAATTATGCAGAAGTTGCTAATTAGGAGGCAAATAGTATCCTTTCAAAGTAAATTATTCAATTTAGACGACACACACACACACACACACACACACCTTTCTTTAAGCTTTACTTCACACAGCTACATGGCTTTTCTCGCTGAAGCCTTCTGCCCTTCACAATACCAACCTCAGCCATCAGTTCTTTACTTTTTCGATCCAAACAAACAAACAAAAAAACCCCACCTTGTCTGCTTCTAAATCAAAGACAGTCTCTGGCAAACCTCAATGAGAAATTGAAGTTTTAGTTATTATCATCTATGAACAAAATCCGGCTTAGTAATAGTTCTTAGCTCAACTGGCAGCCATTTAAAACAGTGTGTGTGTGTGTGCTCGCGCGTGTGTATGTTGACAATCACATTTTAAACTGATTCTTTCCAGATGAAAAGATACTTTTTCAAACAATGTAATAAAAGTGTAAACTCAGCTGTTTCGCAGACATAAACGTGATTTATATCACATGCACTATGCTCGTGCAGCTTTTCTCTGCACACAATGGAAGTTTTATTTTAAGGAGAAGTTAATAATTAACAGCCAGGAAAATCCCACAATGCAAAGAAGCCAGCTATAGGGGATTAGCCACCTCCCTTTGCTCTCCACAAAACATTAGCCAATAAACCTGGCGAGAAAACTATGGCATATTTGAAAACTAAAGAGTCAACATGGGGATGGTCCGTAGCCTCAGTGGGGGTGGGTTAGAGAAGCCACTGGAAGGAGGCCCTGGAGGCCTGTGGGAGTTCAGCCTGTCTTGGTAGGAGGGCTCCTTCGCTGTCTTCAGCTTGTGGAAGCTCACTGAGCTGCACAGTCCTGTCTTATGCTAATGCTTTAATATAAAGCAATCACATTTCATCTTTTTCTTTTCCAGCAGCAGAATAAAAATCTTCTAATGTGACTAGGTAAGTATTCTCAGTCAATAAAACACCCTGAGGTGTAGCTGACCAGCAGCTGTCCCCTAAGGAGCATAGGACTGAAGGCCCTACAGCTGGGTCAGCCTTCTACTCCTGCAGAGGGCACGGTAGAGGAACGTTCTCCACTTAGGTGAGAGACATGCAAGGAAGGGAAGTTAGTTACGCGTTTGTAATCTCCATCCGCACACAATCCTGCTGAAGAGATTTTGAGAGGCCTGTAAAATCCATGTTTCTAGCAGTATTTTCTGAGTGCTGAGAGTCTGTACTCTACGTGTGCAGTCCCCATTGTTTCCTTTTAAGGGGAGGCAGATCACATGGGAACTCGAAACCCGCTATCCCCCATCAAACTGCTGGCCTAGTATTATATAAATAGAAAAACCAGTTTGTAGCTAGTCAGTTTGTTAATAAGCCATGAAATGCCCTGACTGTCAGAAGTTATGGGCACATAAATGCTATCCAACTAACAGGTCCCTGGACATTCTAGAACTGGAACATCAGTGACAACCTAGATGCACTTAGCACTTCTGAAGTGCTGCATTTCTTCTGTGGATTTGGGTCTTTCAAGCTATGGCTTAACTCAGGTCAAAGTACTCACTGCTGTTTTCTACATATTTTGTCCTTCACCGAAATGCTTCTTTCTGGCTCTTTCTTCCTGAGGCTCGCTTTCCTCTAGGCCCCCCACTCTCCGAAATGGCAGCTTACACAGAGTGCCATTACTTCTGTCGGCTAATCCAGGTGACACAAGAATATCACCTTGGCGCAACGAGAGGCCTGCAGTGCGGTGGCGGAGCAGGCACAGGTGGGTGCTACAGATTCCCGTACAACCGGAAATCCCTACGTGGGCTATTTGTTGAAGGAAAATAGAGGTAGGATGTAGATGGGAGGGGAAAGAAGACACAGAGAGACAAGCTCCTTGCTTTTGTTTACAGCGATGTCACTAGGCAGAAAATCTGAAACAGGGTAAACGGGGGATTCGCATGATGAGGAGTAAGGAAGTATGGATGGAAGCTCAGCGCTCTTCTGTACCTCTGCCTCAGCGAGGAATGGAAGCCTCCCATGATGCTTCACTTACGCCGTGCACCCCTCCCCCAAACACCACCAGCTCTCCAACAGAAACAGCACGATTGTCTCATACACTGTGTGCTATTTGCAGCGAGAGTCCAGAAAGGCAAGCCTAAGTGGATGATGAGCCCCCACGTTAATGGAGCAAATGTTCTAAAGTTACTTGTGTACATCCCCAGGGTCAAATTGAATCCTCAGAAACCCACGTGCGGTTTCCACGGAAACACCTATAAACACCAGGCAAGAGGGAATAGCTACAGTCAGTCTTGTCCTCCTTATTGACACATGGCCTTTATTCTCTTCTGTCTTCATCTTTCACATGGCAAGTTTTGGCTTGGTCCTATGTATACAGTAGAATTTCATCTGCCGATACATAACTTTAAGAGACACAGAGTTAAAATGTTCATTGTAAAAATCAGTAAAGAAATAAAAAAAATGACAAGAGGCAGCAAATGAAAAATGTTCATGAAACACTTTTAGCTTATGGAGCTACGAAAAGGATGGACTTGAAAATAGAATATGATATAAACCCAAAGGGATGTAAATAGTTAAAAGGGATGAGGTCCTCAACCAGTAAACATTAAGGCAAATGTCTCTGTGTGTACATGGGTGTGGTGTCGTGTGGTGTGTGTAAAGTCTACAAAATACAATGTAGCCAATGACCTCATACAGTCAAGGACATGCATGGAACATTAGCAGATGAGTAGAAATGAGTAAGAAAGTGTTTCCTAGTTAGTGAATTCGCTTTTGTATTTCTCTACAAGGGTATTTTTATTTCTTTAAAACAACAAAAGAGAAAAAAACCTTATTTTATAATAAAGCTTAATAAATAAAATGACATGAGTCTTTTAATGAGCATTCAACCTTACTATATCTTCCGCTTTCCCAAGATTAAAACAAGATTGGAAAATATAATTGTAATGAATCAAAAATTTAGTTTAAGAGCGGTTTAATGAGAGTGTTAGGAAGATATTAGAAAAATATGAGTCTTGTCTAAGAAATAAAAATTAAAATGAAAAGTTTGCTATGTGAGTCATTCAGTATATATGCATAAATTGACTTAAAATCAACAATATAATAATTATAAGCTTCAAATTTTACTTCAATGTGAATTTATGGATCTGCTTCATTTGTTTTTGTCAATACTGTGCTTTTATTATTTGGAGCCAATCATAGGGACTAGGGAATCCTAGTGAAAAATTTGTTTATTATGATTCTGTCAATGACAGGGAACTGAGATATTTTCTAGTTCATTCTAATAAGACTACAGTTACTACAGTAACCTTAGAGATGTAGTTTTAAAACATTTTAAACTGCTCTTTTTAAATAAAGATTTGAAAAAAAAATCATTTAGAAACAAAAATCATCATGTAATTTTCAAGCCTGTGGAGTGGTACATGGCTTTCACATAATTAAGCTTGTTTCTGAGATCAGAGGAGTGCTACACAGTGACCCATAGAGTCAGTTTTAAATTACAATTTGAGTAGAATGTTGCTGGGGCACAGTCTTCTCGCACTACCAGATTTAACTACAAAAGCCATCTTCCTGAGGTGAGAGTGTTATGTCCGCGTCAGTTCTTATCGCTCAGCAAATTGGAACGAAACTCTGGACATCTTACAGAAATGGTGAACTAAAATGGCAATCACTTCTGCTTGTTTGGTTTTAAAGGCAGGATGGGTCTGTAAGCCTCCAAGATTTCTAGACGCAGGAGCTCCAACTGAGGAAATGTATTCCTGAAGCTGGCACCAGTGTGGACCTGAGATGGACTGCGGAGCTGTGCAGTGGCCGCTTGCGTCGCTCACATCCCTGAGAAGACTATCAGTCCTTGTTGCCAGGACGACTGGCAGCAGCTGACAGTTTGCTCAGGTGACTGTCACCTGTCACCAACCCGAAGGAGGAACCTGGAGTCAAACTCTCAGAGAGGGGCTGAGAACCATGCCAGTGCCGTGAGCTGTGTCTGAAAGTAACAACTCACACAGATGGGGGGGGGGGGGGCTTGGGCATGAAGGGGCATTCAGAATTCTGTTGATGCTGCACTAGAAGGTCCACGGTGTTGCAGACACAGGGAGTGTAATAAAATACCATTGCATAAGAGGTAAGATGCAGTCCCTCATTTATGAAGAGGCAGACAGCAGAATGGAGATCAGTGGGTCCACAAGCTTCCGAGCCAGCTAGCTTCCAAGAACTAATAAACTGATATTACAGGAACAGAACGGGAATTCCGTGTAGCCCTTAGCTGCCATCTAACTCGGAATCCCTTCTTGTCAAGGCATAGAGTACTCTAAAATGTAGCGGTCATTACTACCATACCACGATGCAGAAAAAGACACAAGAATAAGTTTCATCTACTAAAAAGTATACCACTCGTCCTATTGACTAACTAAAAACATTGTATGCCATTTTCTTTATTTTAAAGCCCCAAATCTAGAATTAAACAGCATTGGTACATTTACATAATATGTTTTAATTGAACAGATAGTTGTCAAACTACATTTGTAATTCAGACCATCTATCGTGTTCCAAGGACAACAGCCTTGAAGAGATGGAGTCTGGACCCTTGAGTAGCTCACTGTCTCCTTGCAGTGGAGAGTTTCTTTGCTTGAGGTGCCCAGCTGGTACAAAGCATCCTAGAAACACTATGATACAGCTGTTTCAGGATCCTAACATATTTAGATTCTCCTCAGTTTGTTCACGTGTAGACAAACGGCAGCCTGCCTATGGCCACGGGGCTGTTAATCCAGATCAGTGATGCAATGGAAAACTGCAGTGTCTGAATCCCGAGCACTGGAGTCTCAGCTTTGCCACGGGGTAGACAGGAAGCTGTCAGGCTCTTTACTCGGCAGCACACACTTGCTGGCTCCGCTGGGAAGCCTGCTTTCTATCTCAAACGCCACAGTCATTCCTTGTGACCCTTATTGTCTAACGTTTTTCCTCTCCGATTTTACTTGATGGTAAACAGCATCAGGGGAGGGGCTGAGAGAGGGGTCTGGCGAAGGAGACGTAATTGCAGGCCTCAGTCTTGTGAAGATGTACTGGATGAATATGTACTTTCCAGTTTTTTGATAAGAAAGATTAAGTTAAGAGAGCTTAAGTGGCAATTACAACAAATAAAATGAAGGTAAGCATCCCCAACATACAATGTGCTAATTCACTTTTTAATCTAATTGATTATCTTTTCGGCGGAAACATTTCCACCTATGGCAAACCAACAAAGCGTCTGAATTCTCTCAAATGGTCCATTAAAATTAAAACAACACTCTAGCATTAATACTAGTCTGTAGACAAAACAGAATTCATACCCTTACACAGCTCTAAACAAATTTTAGAGCAGCTTCAAACAATCAGGCTGTCTACTCCCAAGATGAACACAACATAAAAAAAGACAAGTCAAAACAACAACAAGAAGGTCGAGGTTCTTTTTCTACACAGGTAACATAAACCAGCGTCAGGGAAGCTGCTGAGCCCTGTGGCAACACTGTTCTCTGGAAGGAGTGCCTGGTCCAGGCAGCTCCTCAGTGAGTCTATGACATGTCCCATCTCTCTCTCTCCCCCGCACAATTTATTCGCGTCAAGACCCCTTTTGTAACATGATTCGCCGAGCACGGTAGAAGAGGAAAGTGGTGGATGAACGAAGGGAAGAGAATCAGGGGAATTAGCGAAGCATTTTGGGTGTAATAGATCACAAACCTTCTTTGGTAAGTCTGGATGGTCGGCAAAGGTTTGTTCTCTTCGGTAGTTTCTGCCTAATCCTCAGTCCAAACATTTGCCCCAATAAACATTAGATTATTTTTATGTTAGCTATAAAGCTGTCAGTCCTCAATAAACAGACACACTCCTGGTGGCTTTCCCTTCGCTGTCAAAGAATTGTCAAAATGTATACCGACTCTTAAGTTAAAGCAAACACAGACAGAGCGACGTGGAAGTAGAATGGCACAGCAGAGAGGAATGGGAAGCTGTTGAAACTCTAAATAAATGGTGGTCTCGGTAGTAAGTAGTGACTACAGGTTCCATGTCATGCAGGAGAAGGTAGCCAGTGTGTCGTTAGCACCCTGGTGTTGCCCTCCTGGAATGCTGCAACCTGTCCTCCTCAGGTGAGCCAGACCCTGACTTTAGTTCCTCTCAATTAAGTTTTATGTCTGACGTGTCCATTTGTTGAAGGACGAGAAACAAGTTCAATGAAAGGGACACTTTGAAGATTTTTCGTTCCCACAGGAGCAGTTTATTTCTGTCTGGGAAGTCCCTTCATAGTTTCAGTGGGATCTTTTATTTTCTCCCTATAGTCTGGAATGGTACACGAAGGTACTAAAAAAACGTGTTTTCCAAGGACTGAAGCTCCCACTTTTAGAGTTCCCTTCAGAAATCTTCTTTTAGAAAGTTGGTAGGTTTTTCTTTTATTTCCTGGAACTGAAACAGTTATTTGTGGTGAGCCATCATGTTATTGCAGAGTCCAGCATTTTGCTTCTCTCCTTGGTGTGCTGGCCAGGAGAGGACAGGGTCTAGGCGGGCTGCTTCTCTTTGCTTGTTGGATATTCTTACAAGGCCAGGAAAGAAACGTAGAAAACACTGAGCAGCTACGGCTGTCTGCTTTTAGCTGGAATTATGTTGTTTTTCCTTTTATTTTCCTATACCCTCAGGCTTTGTAAACATTAAGTTGGATATTACACAGAAAAATAAAGAATACTTAATAATGTGACTGTCAAATATCACAAAAGAGCGGTTCACTGTTCATTTTAATTATTTGTAGGAAACAAACGAGTTGTTCAGAGACAGGCAAGGGAGAATGAGAGAGAGGGGGGAGGAAAGACGGGGGGAGGGGAGAGAGAGAGAGAATGTTTCACGTTTAGAAGATCCAAGGAAAGATAAGATAAAAATAGGAGGCAGGTAACTTAGGAGTGTAATATGGGTGAACAAAGAGTTTGTTAAAAAAAAAAAAAGAGCTGAAGGCAAAAATATTGAGAATCCTAAGGTCAGATGAATATGCCCTTTGTTCTCATAACCAATTTCCCTGCCAAGGCTGAAAGCAAATGGATTTCCCCAAGGAATGCCCCATCCCTGGAGATGGCGGCCATCAAAAACATTCTAAGAAGGTGTAGGAAAAAGATTAAGCACTGAAGACAGGTGATGGGGCAGAGGAAGGAGTAAGGGCAGGGTGTAGGAAAGGTAAAATGTCAGCATCCTGAGAAGGAGGAAGTGGGGGGTGGCAGATTTAAACCCATGGAGTGTATCCAGTGGCCCTGAGCAGTTTAGGCTTTAAGGAGAAAGACAGGCCGGTCTGTTCACCATGGTAGTATCTTTTCATGTGTCAGACATGCATAACCAAGCCCATGCCAAAATATATTCAGGAGTGTCCTCATCACCCTGAAGGAGCAGTTTAAAAAAATGAAACGGTCACATTGTAGAAGTGGTAAGCAACCTAGATGATGTTGCTGAGAAACTTGGGTTTCTCAAATTTCCACCACATTTTTAAGAATGAGAACCAACTACCTAGTCAAAAATTACTATTTACTTACTTTAAAAAGTGTATCTTTAAAAACAATAACAGAAAAGATCTAGATCCAGATCACCTGAGTTCAAACTTTGCAAACGAAGAGGAATTACACAAGTTACTTAATGCTCGGCTTTGATGGACTTACCAATAGAATGGAAAGAATTCCAGTTCCTCCACAATAAGAATATTGCTATGGCAACATGAATTAGTGTACACAAAGCATCTAGCAGGTATCTGGCACTTGGCAAGCTAATAATATTTAGTATCTTGAAAGTATTACTTGTAAAACATTATGACTTATCACAAGAGCATATGAATTATTATTACTCCTGTAAGTGTGTATCAACTAAGTGCAATATTGCTTAGCTTCTACATACTATATGTTGTCTGGTACTACTATATATGGTGTCTTGTCTGTCATTCAAGATCCTAAATGTCACTCTAGCAAACTGAATATGATGATATACCATGCGTCCTGAACACTTGCTGATTGAATATTTATTTTGCATTATAATGTTTTCAAGAATTCCATTAGGAACTTTTGTTTTGGACCTATTTTAGTTTTTTTACGGTTTTCAAATAACTATGGAAAATTCACACCTTTGCTCCCTGTGTTCTCGAACGCATTTCTTACAGCCTTGGAGAAAAGTTGTCCGTGACACAACAGAATCATATGACCTGGCCATGCCACCCAGACTTCATTCCCCAGAGCACCGAAAGCAGGGGCTGGGCAGAGCCCTACACACATGGCAGAAAAAGAAACATTTACAATAGTCCAAAGGAGGAAGCGACACACGTGCACATCGCCATTGGATGTGAACAGACAGGCAAAACGCAGCATGTGCTTGTGACAAGACATTCAGCCTTACAAAGGAAGGGACTTCTGACCCGTGCTGCCAGGGAGATGAGCCTTGAGCACCCGGTGCCAAGTAAGATAAATCAGCTAATCAGAAAGGACAGGTGCTTCCCGAGTCCACAGAGCGAAGTGGTAGCCTGCGCTTACCACCCCAGAGCAGGGGAGGCAGAAACAGGAGGATCCCTGGCTCATTGGCAGCCTAGCTACATGGTGAATTCCAGAGCAGAGAGCAACCTTGTTTTAAAAAACAAGGTGGAGGATGCCCAGTAACCAACACGCAAGGGTTTTACACACACATACAACACACACACACGTATCACGCACACACACAACACACACCACACAAGTTCCTGACAGATGATTCAAAAATCGAATATTTCATTGTCTACCTTTTATATTTTATCTCTTCTCCCATGTACATTGAAGGAAAAAGCACAACATCTGTGAGCAGGACACACGGTAAAGAGAATGATGGTGAAGGCAGGAAGTGGAAAGCAATGGACGTGTACTATGTTGCACTGCACTGGGACCTTTGTACTTGGGCTTTGGATTTGCTGCTGGGATCCTCCAATATCACAGAGTGTTACTTGCCACGGCTGGATCCCATGACTTAGAAAACTATATACCCAAAGCCAGGCTCTCGTCTTCAAATACCTGCATGGCATTAAATAACAATACTGTCTTCCTAAGACAGTTATAAGTTTTCATGGCAATTTATCATGGTTTTAATGACACCATGAAAGTCATGACATTTTCTTGATATTTGTTTTTATTTGATCCTATTGTATATATGAATATGACCAGACTGTATATATATAATTATATAAATTAGGTAATCATTTCAATTACATTAAGCACACACACACATCACCTAATTTGGGTTTACTGAATTTAATTAAAATGATTACTGAATTTATATAATTATATACACTATATATATCACTGAACTTATGCAATCATAATTATATAATGCACACACACATTTCCAGTGAGAAATTCTATAAGAGAATAGATGCAGGAAAGTATTTCTCCTTTGAATAATGACAGAAGGCATCAGAGAGGGAGAAAAGAAATGTGGCATTAATGTCTTTTTCTTTTTCTTCTTCCTTTTTTATGAGAAAGGATTTCTTTGTGTATCCTTGGCTATGTTGGAACTTTCTCTGTAGACTAGGCTGGCCCTGAACTGAGATCTGCCTGCCTCCGCTTCTCAAATGCTAGGATTAAAGATGTGTGCCATCATGCCTACCTGACATTAATTTTTAATGTATTTCTATCAAAAGACTTTTTATAGCCCAAAGGTCTTATTTTTAATGTATTTTTATCAAAAGACTTTTTTATAGTCCAAAAGGTCTTACTTTTAAAGAACATTTAAATTAATTTATTATGTGTCTATGTGTGTGTGCTTTGCTGTGTATTTGGAAGTAAGAGGACAACTTGTTTAAGTCAAATGTTTCTCTCCGAACATGTAGGCCTCAGGGAACAAACTCAGGAAATCAGATTTGGCAGCAAGTGCCTCACCTGAAGAGCAATCTCATTAGTGCGGAGGTCCTACTGTTAAAGGGACAACCACCTTTATTAAGGTGGAATGCTATGTACATGCTCTTGACAACATGGGTAATGTGTTCTTCACTCCTCAAACAGTCCTCTACCCAAACTAAATCTATTATGGTTTATGTTTCTATGTTTTGATGATTAATACCATAGCTCCTCAGGTACCTCATGTAGAAAAAGTCTCTCCCCGCCCCCTTTCTCTTAAAGCATAAGTGGCAGTTCACTGCGGAGCCATATTTGAATGACTATGCCCAGGAACACAGATTTGGGTTACCCAAATTCTATGTTCCAATGTAGAAGCAGTTTCATGAAGTTTTATCATTTTACAGATAATAGAAAGTCATCTGTCAAAGTAAGTTTCTGTTTTGATTCCATCCTTATTTTAGGCATAGCAATTAACTGTACACTTGACTGTTTGTGCAGTGGGATGCCTCATATGACATCTTTTCTTCGAGATTCCTAACTAAGAAGATCCTCTAAAGCTCCAAGCTTGGACCTTCTCATATCTCCCCTTAGATAAAGCATGTTGGGATTTCCAGTCACTCAGTGGTAGAGTTTATTCCCTTTAAAGCAAGAAAAGACTTCAGAAACTGCAACATTGGCTGTCATAAGCCATTTGGATTAAGGGTTTGAAATCTCAAAGGATTAAATGAAGTAGGATAGAAAAATAGGTATTAAAGGAGTATGGGGGAAAGGCAACTGCTGGCTGAGAATCAAGAATGTCATCCCTCTTGCCTTGTTTTCATAGTGCTGGATGGTTCCAAGCACACTACCAGAGAAGTAAAATAACCATCAGATTCAGCCAAATGTGAACCCTTGCAAGCTACACTAATAACTGGTTTGACAAGACATGAACACTGGTGCAATAATGGCAAGAATGTTACTGGTGTAACCAAAAGCTTCCTGATTACATCTAAGGCTCACTCCATTATATGGAATCTATCCCAGGCACTGTTAGTAAGGTCAACAACCTGTAGGTAGTTGATAATAATCCCTAGGAGATAGCTCTATAGTATTATTTCTGCTAAATTAACATAATATTAAAACAACTCCTTATAACTTATAAATGTATTACTATACTATAGTATGTATCTCTCAACCTTCTTCAGAGAATCTTCTTGGAGTGGATGGAGGTTAGCACAGAGACCTTCATGATGTGGGAGTGATTTCTTATTAATAAAGAAACTGCCTAGGCCCCTTGATAGGCCCACCCTTAGGTGGGTGGAGAAAATAGAAGAGAATGCTGGGAAAAAGAAGCTGAGTGAGTGAGTCGCCATGATTCTCCCGCTCCAGACAGACGCAGGTTAAGATCCTCCCTGGTAAGCCAGCTCGTGGGCTACACAGAATATTAGAAATGGGTTAGAACAATATGTAAGAGCTAGCCAATAAGAAGCTGGACCTAGCCGGGCCAGGCAGTGTTTGAAAGAATACAGTTTCCGTGTAATTATTTTGGGCATAAGCTAGCCATGCGGGTGGCCGGGTGCTGGGGACGCAGCCTTGCTGCTCCTAAATCAACACCTTCAAATAGTTACTGTGCAGAGAAAAAGAAACCATGGAGTGCTTAATCCTATGTGGTTGGCACATATCACAGCTCTCTACCTCAAAGCTCAGGAATTTTTTTTGCAAAAGAAGGCAGAAAGATTTTAAGAGCCACAAGTGGTGGATAACTTCAAAGAAGCAATGTTTTTCAGACACAACAGGACAGTTTATGGCAATTGTGACAACATGCAAAAGACGTGTGCAAGCTCACGCTATAATGTGCAGCATGGAAGGTGGAAGCACACATAGAACATCATCACTAGCACATGGTGACCGACAGACTGACTCTGCTCCAGGTCTAAGTGACGTTGAGTGCAGTCCTATGAGGCTTTTGACCCTCTTCTGGCTCTATTCATCCAAATACCTTAAATTAAATGGCCTACCTCATATTTTATGAAGTTTTATGGTCATCATTCAATATTAGAACTGAGTTAGGTAAAAACACCAAATCATAATCCGTGTTGTTCATGTGGGAAGACCTACAGTTGGTGACACTGTGAAATGACCATTCTAAATGATCATTGTACCTTCATCTCAGGAATGATAGTATTGCCTTTCAGAATACATTGAGCCCACTTTTATTTGCTCTTTTCTTTCCTTATCTAATTTTTTTAAATGTTTCTTATGGGGCTGATCTCAATATCCAATTTGTTTTGTAGTTCTTAACCTTTCCACCGAAGTTTCCTTGTGACTGGAACCCTTCCTGTAACTGGTCACATCTGTTTCCTACCTCCCCGACATGCTATTCAGCCAGTTGGTGAGATATGTAAATGCTTTACATCCATATGTGGAAAAGAGGCCATCTGAAGTTTTGCTTCTCTTATTACTAAAATAATTCTCAAGTTACTAACAGAACAGACAGAGTAATAGAGCAAGAAGAAGCCTCTGGGTACACATCAGTCGCCACAAATGCATCCGATGGACACGTTCTCTACTGTTTCCTATCAGTCTTCTCATCAGAGAAATACAGTTCTACTTCCTACCTGTCTATCTGTGGGGTCGCATGAGTATTAGGTACAGTAATATGTGTGGGCACATTTTATAAAGAATAAAGACAAGAACACAGTTGTAAATATATCACTACTGGAGGAATAGTGCCTGAGTCTCCCCCTTCCTCAAGCTACAAATCACCTAGAAGACACGCGGAAAAAGTATAGCTAGTGTGATAAAATTATCCCTAAACTGTGTGGCCTTAGAGGTGCAGAGAAAATAGTTGCCCTATTATTCTCTGTATGTAAAATTTGATGTAAGGTATTTTCTATGATAAAAGAACTGAACCCAGGAAGAACAATGTTTTTAGCATCTTTTCTTTCTTATTCTCATCTGAAGGTGGATTCAGTTTTAGTGAAGGCATTTTTTTTTGCCCCAAAAGACAACATTTCTAGCCTATTAAAAACTTAGAATAATTTCAGAAATGGGCCTGAATACATTTTCAGTGGGATTTCTTCTCAGGCTCTGAATCAAGATTCCAACCTTCTGGAAAGAAGACAGCTTCCCCCTGATATCTGGCCCTCCCTCCCTTGCTGTCAGCACCAAGCATCGAGACAGGCTGTGCCCGGTGTCTTAATCAGTCCTTGCTGACGGGCTGACATCACTGCAGGCGTTTTCACTTATCTTATGGCAACAGTGAAATCCTTGTCAAGGACCAGTTGGTTAAGTCAGAAAGCACTGTTGGTGTGAGGCTGGAGGGGTTCGGGTTAACTGTCAGCTTACGACCTGCAGCGATGACAGCCGGAAGGTCTAGGAGCTGACATCAGACCTTTGATTAAGATAAAAGGAAGCAGATCCCTGGGACATGGAAGGCTGGAACTGTATCCACTGGACTGGGAAAATTCTGAATCTGCTCTCTGACTGTTGAAGCTGGGGAGGGACCACTCCACTTTACCATTCAGAGCAGCTGACACCAACAGGTGTTAGGTAGTTGGCAAGAGGACAGATAATATAAAGAAAGCAGTGGCACTTTTTCCTTTAAATTGAAATGCCATTGAATTTTCTTCTTGCCCTTTATCCCTTTTCCCTTTATTTACAACACTGAATTGCTAAGTAATCAAAGATTTAAGTTGTTAACCATACAACCTTTTGGTAAAAAGAGATTAGAGTTTGCCATCTATATGTATGAATTTTCCATCTAGGGTTTTGATAAACTATAGACCTAAAATCTAAAACCTTTGTGTGCTGGAGAGTTTTATGCCAACGTGACACAAGCTAGAGTTATCTAAAGACAGAACCTCAATTGAGAAAATGCCTCCAATAAGATCCAGCTGTAGGCAAGCATGTAGGGCATTTTCTTAATTAGTGATTGATCAGGGAGGGCCCTGCCCATTGTAGATGGTGTCATCCTTGGGCTGGCGGTTCTGGATTCCATAAGAAATCAGGCTGAGCAAGCCATGAAGAGCAAGCCAGTAAGCAGCATCCCTCTACGGCTTCTGCTGAAGCTCTTGCTTCCAGGTTCCTGCCCTGTTTGAATTCCTGTCCTGATTTCCTTCACTGATGGGCTATGATATGGAAGTGTAAGCCAAACAAACCCTTTCCTCCCTAACTTACTTTTAGTCATGCTGTTTCAACACAATAATGACCCTAACTAAGACACACTGTGGTTGTATTCATCAAGTTTGGCTTTCCTTTTGTCATTTTCTCTTAAATTATATAGTATAATAACCATGTAAACCACAGTTACATTGTATTCAGTATTATAGTCATCAAAAGACAACTCAAGATATCCAAAAGGATAGGCATAAAATGAGCAAATGCTTGAGGGACTAGAAAACTGAAATCATTCTTCCCACCTGTCTACCTGTGATGTCTCATGAGTATCAGGGGCAGTAATGCACATGGACACATTTCACAAACAGTAGAGGCCAGACCACAGTTGTCAATATAGCAAATACTGTAGCGATTCCAAATCACCTAGAAGGTGTGTGAAAAACACAGCCAGTGTCATAAGACTATTCCAGAGCTGCATAAGCTCAGCAATGACAGTAGAATACCAGATCCTTTATCCTATGTGTGTTAAATCCCCATGTAAGAAAACTTCTGACATCTCTAATTATCCTGGAGTCAATCACCCGAAGACATCAAAGGGGCAGATAAAATGCTCACCTGTGGATGATGTGGATGCAGCATTATCATTCTTCAGTGGTCTGTGTTCCTTTGACAAATTGTTCATATTTTAGTACATCATACTGAGAAGCATGCATTTTATCAAAGGAACACAGATCATCTAAGAATGATAATGCATCCATATCACCCACTGTTGGGCATCTCTTGTCTTCCTTTCCAAAACTGAAGACTCAGAAGATGACCATGGCTTCCATCTACTGGATGCCATATCTGGACCTAGGCCCATCATGTCTAAGACTTGCTGGATAAAGTTACTATGGCTTGTTCTCCAAATTAGACCTGCATCTATAAATAAAAAAAATATTACACCTGGGCAAACCAGCCCTGCAAACAAAGACATCCATGACACTAACCTATACTGGAGATTAGCGCTGAGGCCTGCCATGCAGAACCCATCTGAGTGAGACGCAGATCTACAGTCTGGTAGGAGTGACCAACTACAGGACTGGAAAACCATCTTATTCCACCCCAGTTTGGTGATGCTGAATGGATGGGCTGATTTCTGTTAAGAGGAAAAACCAACAGCAACACCTACTGGGTCTTGGGAAGCTCCAATCTGTTAGGTGGTAAAGATATTGATTACCAAAGTAACTACAATTCGCAGCTCTGGCAAGTGTTCCCCTCTCTTCACATGAGCCGAGGGGCAGATTCTAGGCCTTTTCTGCAGGATTAGATTTATCTGTTTTTCCAGATAGCCACATTAAGTCCAGCGAACCACTTTGTTATAAAGGAGATTCACTGAAGGTCTTTGAGTGAGCCCACTGATTAAAAATAAAACGTTCGCATCTTAGCAAGTTGTTGATTTAGACTGGTAGAATCCTTCTTCCTTTGTCTGTGTCACAAGCCACTCACTCCCCTTCTTAATGAAAACAAGAAGGGGTGATTATACCTCCTGGGGCTGTGCCATTTCTGCCGTCTGAGAGGCACTTAAATGAGTGGCACATTATCTCACACATCTGGAGTTTACCAAATTAGCCAATTATGCTGGAGCTCATAAAATGAGGCCTTAAATGTCATTTAACTAGAAAATATTATAATCACCAAGTGGTCTGATTGTAAGATGATACTTGGTGCAACATCCGTGGTTACAGAAAACAAATCGCAAAGCAAAACACAGTTCCAACGCTCTCCCCAACGCAACCACATATGTTCTACAGCAAGACTGTCTGAAGAATACCATGTTTCAGAAGGCACCAGCAATCAACATGTTTCTCATTTGAAGCTGAGTTTAATCTGAGCTAGTTGTTTCCTAGTTACTGGCCTTAAGCATACCAATGCCCAAAAATTATCGTCATAAGAGAGCCGAGGATCATACAGGATGAGAGCAGACTCAAAACCACGAACTTGTGCACTTGGCTGCAAGGAATGTGGTATGATTGGATTAAGTCTTGAGTTGCCAGGGGCTTGAGGTGCTTCCTCAGAATCACCAAGATTTGGTTGACTGGATACACATCAGTTGCCGGGGGCTTTTATATTCACTGGAAGATGGGACAGAGACTGATTTAAATTGCTGTGTGATTTGAAAGAAAAATACCAAAAATTATATAATAGCTATTTCAAAATTGTAGCTTTATGGCTACTATTTCCACATTGTCTTTTTTCTAATCAATATATAATAAAATGCAGTCTTTTAGTGAAAGGTAACACAGTAGAATAAAAAATATAGTTATGGCACTAAAACTCATATGACCTTGAATACATTATTGAACTTCTCTGAACTTCAGTTACCCCCCCCCCACACACACACACACAATTCAGATGATGTGTTGTGCTGAGAATAACACACGAGAAAGCCTAGGACACTGTGTAAAACACTGATAAAACTACAAGCTGCCACATGTCTTAAGTTCTGTGAAACTCCTTTTTTCTCTTTATTTCAAAAGGAGTAGACACTGGAGCGATGGAGGGGGAATAGGAGTGGGGATGATCAGACTATCCTGGGCCTACTAACATAATTTTCCCATTCCACTCTTTCGATAAAACTCAATCCTCCTTTTTCCTCTCCTATGTCCTTCTGCAGGGGTCAGTGCAGCTGAGGTATGAGAATGGCTTCTCCTCCCAGAAGAACCACCTTTTTTTTTTTACTATGTTCTTTCCATGTGAGCAGTCTTTCTTAAGAGAATGATGAGAACAAAGCAGACTGGGAAATCTTCATAAAATGCCCTGAGTCCAAGGGAACAGAGACCTGATGTACAAACACATGTAGACAGGGTGTCCTGATGTACGAACATATACAGACAGGGATGCCAGGGAGGCCTGATACACGAACACATGTAGACAGGGTGTCCTGATGCACGAACACATGTAGACAGGGTGTCCTGATGCACGAACACATGTAGACAGGGTGTCCTGATACACGAACACATGTAGACAGGGTGTCAGGCACAGCTTGTCAGGTGAGATTGCACATGAAACCTACTGACTTTAGGCCCCTAACCAAACTGACTGTGTCATTGTTACCTTTTATGATTACTTTATTTCACAGTACATAGGCTGTTTGGTGAGTTTACTGCTGTCAGGGCAGAGAGAGAGGAGGAATTATGAGGGTGATAGAGGTGTTCTAGTTACAGGGACAAATCTTACATTCATGTTCTGAGATCTCTCTATGTTCTCTTTAGTGAATGCAAATTAGGAGAATTACAAAGCATGGAGACTTCTGTTGAGAATCTGTAAAGGTTTAAAAAAATTTTAAATTAACGCGCTCTTGAAAAAGCCATGTCTTTAACAAGGAAGAAAAAGGACCGAGCAGAAAGGGGCGGGAGCTGTGGTGGTTGAGCAATTGTCTTCTTGACAGTACGGTGAATTCTGGACACAGAGGTGGGGATCGCATGGCTAAGAGTGGTAATGACAATGACGACACCTCATACTCTTTCGGTGGGGAAGTGGGTGTGTTCGCAGAGATTAGATACGTTAACAGATTTGCAGTGTCTTTGAGGTGGAGATGCCACCAGCAAATGAACTCTCCTTTTAGAGTTCATACAGGCCTATATGCACCTGAAACCAGCCCCAAGAGCACAGTGCACTAGAAACCAAGTAAGGAAATAAAGAAGGTTGGTTTTTACTGAGGAAAAAAATCAACAGCATGTATTAAGAAGTTTTTCTCACTCTTTTATGCGTTTCTGCTGTTGTCCTTTGTTTAGCTTCCTTCAAACGCTCTTATTGGGTGTCAAAATCTCCATGCAGCCTTTTTTTAAACAAAAAAGACTTCTATTTCTAAGAGCTGGCTCTCTGATCTTTGAGTGACAGCATGTCTGAAATGCAGGCCCTGCAGAAAAAGTCAATTTGCTGTAGAAGCAATTATATGTGCAGTGTAGGAAAAGGACAACTTCACTGCACAAGGACCACACACACTGTGTGTTTGCTGTATTATTTGATATCAAAGCAGAGACATCAGCTTTCCCTAAAACATAAATGAAATAAAGAGCCTGGCGAAGGATCACCACATCTAATTTGGAGATATCCATTTCAGTTCAGAGAGCTTGCTGATGCTAGCAGGACTCTTTGACTGGAAAGGACTTCTTGTTGCCTATGTTATATACTATGACTTCTTTAATTTCATTCTACTGAGCAGAACGAGCATGATTTATACCCCTTATCGTAAATACAAGTACACTGGCGACGTCTTGACGCTCCGTTATCACATCCTCAGAGAGTGTGGGACACAGCATGGCTCAGCCCCTGGATTTAAGGCAGTCTAGTGTAGCTACGGGGACTTTGAAGCTGCACGGTTCTGTACTTATACTGTCTCTCCTCAGACCAAACATCGCACTGGGCAGGCACAGCTAAATGAGTAATGGACATTTTGAGGACAGAACACGAAAGGCGACAGCGCAGGGACTGTTTTATGCAGCATGTATATGGGGACAGAAGGGAAATAATTGAGCATGTGCCGGAGAGAAAGTGTGCAGGCGTAATGAAATGCAAAGTCACTTTTGAATGAAGAGAGGTTCTTAGGTGGATTAGGTGATGGGGTACTCCAGGAAGTTAATTTAACAAAAGTTCCAAGAGTGAGAAGATCAGAAGCCCCTCATGCTGCTGGCTTTTCCCATGGCAATCTGTGTCTGAGAAACAAGCCTGAAGAAGAGGAACGCAGGCCGGCGAGGGCTTTGTGCACGGTGACAGGAATTTGAACTTTATGCCACGGGGCATGTTTTTACATGGTCCCCAAATACTTGGCTGATAAACTTATTTAAAAAGTATGATACTGGCACAGATAAGATAATTAGACCAGCGTGATGCCTGTCTAGAGATGGACAATGTAACGAAACAATGGGATATAGAAAAAAATAAAACAGTGTAGAAAGCTGAGATGGGGAGCGCATAGGAGTTTGTTAGCTGGAGTGTTCCATCTCCAACTAGCGAACGAAGGACAGATTTTCAGGTGATATTTGGACAAGTGTCTAATTATTTAAAAGTGAAATTTAATGTTTATACACAATATTATGGAAAATTTCTGGGTAAACTTAAAATGTCAATGTAAAATACCAGAAAAAAAGCTTATTATCTTGGGGTTCAGAATGTGATTTTTGCTTTGGTTCGTATTTTTTTTTAAGTATGATAGTGTTACATAGCTCAAGGGAAAATGAGATATTCCCACAAAATCATGACCTGGAACACCCCGAACATCAGAGTGATTCACATATTAACAGTCGTAAGACAAAATCCAAGTTAGGAAAAACGTCTTTAACATATGTAACAAAGAATTTATGTTTATAATATAATCTGTGCTAACCTCCTACAAATCAATGCTAATTAAAAAAAGGATTAACCCAAGAGAAATGGGTAAAGGGAACAAACAGCTAATTAATGAAAGAAATGGCCCCTAGTATGTTCAGGGCCAGTGACATGTAATACAATTTCATTTCTGACTTATTGGAAGGTAAACAGGAGATGCACACTAATGACAGAGTCCCCAAGTAATAATTCAAAAATAATAAATCATCTTTGGATGATTTATTATTTTTAAGATTATTAAGATTTAAAAATTCTTAAATATTAAGGGCACAAAGTCAATACATACATAGAAAATAATTTCTTAATATCTATAAAATAAAATGCACATAACATTTGGTCTTAAAGCTTCGCAGATATATAAAATATGTAGACATATAAATGAGTATGCTGTTTACAATAGTGAAAATATTGGGGGAAACCCCACAAAAATCACTAAACAGGTTCCTTTTACAAACTGTAGAATACAGATAAATACATTATTATGTTGGCATGGCAAGATATCCGTGATAGAGTTCTCACTGAAATAATGACCAAGCAGAATGCCATTCACAGCGTCACTTGACACATAAAACAGTGAGATCGATAATTGGCTTAAGTAGGTCTGGATTTGGGTCCTTGCCCTAACAATGCTAACCTCTTGAAATTTTAGTTCCTTTCTCTGGACAACTGGGAGGGAACCTACCACACAGTTACCTGGAGAATTCCGAGTATATATAGTAATACTATTAAAATTTGGGCTGATGAAAAGACACCTGTCAGCAGTTCTGACAACCCAGGCTCAGTCCCTGGAAGCTACATGGCAGAAAAAGGGAACCAGCTTCCACAAGTTGTCACGTGACACCTACACAATCGCTGTGGTTTGTGGGCACATGGATGTGCACACACAACAAAACAGATCTCATTCTGACACACAATGACTCACATCAGGAAAACAACTGACGTCCAACGCTGCTGAGGACAAGGTGAAATGGGGACCCCGAATCACTGCTGGTGCAGCTGCTCTGGAAAGCAGTGCGGAGAGCTCCCAAAAAGCTAAACCTTGATCTACCACATGGCACAGCTGTCATACTTCTTGGCATATTCCCAAAGGAGGACCTAACATCCCACCACACAGATACTTGCTTGGCTGTATTTGTTGCTGCTCTGTTTGCAATAGCTATGAGCTTGGAAATGCAAATGTGATACAGATACAAAATGCAATACTATGCAAGTATAAGAGAAAAATGAAACAATGAAACTTGAAGGCAAATGGATGGAATTGGAAAACAGTATTTTGAGTCAGGTGTCCCAGACCTAGAAATACAAATACTTCATGTTTTTCTTATTTGTAGTTCCTAATTCCACCATTTTCTTTGTCTGGGGTTCTGTTTCTTTATCTTATCTTCAACACCCAAGACTCTCTCTTCCACATCTTGTAGTCTCTTTGGAGTGTCTTACCTCTGAGGTTTGTGTTTGAATTCCTAAATTTTTCAATTGCAGTTTTATTTCAGTTTGGTTCTCTTTAGTGATTCTATTTCTTTAATTTTGCCTTCATGTCTTGCTTTCATTATTTTATTTAACTGTTTATATTTTCACAGACTTCATTAATAGATTTATTTGTGTCTTCCATAAAGTCCCTGAACATTTTCATAATTTCTATTTTGAAGTCCTCGGCTCTTGCTTCAGCTAAATTGCATTTCTGAGGGCCTACTGCAATAAGGTTACTGGTTTTAGGAGGAGGCTTATTGTCTTGGCTGTTCATGTTGGTTTTTGTGCTGGGAGGTAGGCATCTGAAGTTATGACATTTGAGATGTTTCTTGGTGTCGACACTTGGGCTTTTCTTTGTTCAGTAGGTGTTCTGTTCTTTGGTTACTTGTGCCCTCTCTGGAATCTAGGCAAGTGTGGTGGCTTTAGAATCCCTTGTAGAGAATGTTTCTATAGGTCTGACAATGATAGAAGGGATTGCAGATGAACTAGGAAGAGAAACTGAGAGGGGTCACCAGGAAGAGCTAGGGAGGCTGGGATCTGCATCAAGAGACAGAGACTCCTAGGAATAGAGACAGAGTGGAAGAAGGGACTCCTGCAAGTTGACTGCTGCAGGACTCTGGAGAGATGGCAACGGAGTACAGGAAGGATAATGACAATCATGTACCCAAGTCCCAGTACAGGACAGTTACAACAGAGGGGTCCCTGGTAGAAAGTGTGTCTGGGATGGGCAGCTGACTCTAAGGACTAGAGGTGGGATCAAGGGGATGTCTGAGAAAGTCCTGATTATAGATTCTCAAACCTCTATGTAAACAAGGAATCAATTTGTGTATTAGATTTAAGTCCCAAAGTAAATATAACTATTATGTTTGGATAATACAGTTAAGAAAACTTCATGGCCTTAGTATCATAAGCTATCAATTGCCCTAAGTCATCAGGTTGGTTATTAATTTTCTCTGGAGTAGTTTCCACTATATACATATTCAGTTTACATTCAAATTAAGAAAAATATAACAAAATAGGAAGACACACTTTTAAGAGTGTTTTCTCCAGTAAGACTAGGATTGCAAAGCAAACTATTGAAAAACAAGAAAATTTGTCAAGTAGAAATACTTTAGAACAACCATATCAATATGCAATCCACACAGGAAAGACATTACATACCCCTCTGTTCGGAAGATCATCCGAAAGCTGTCTCCTACGCTTTTATAACTGTGTGGGTCCATTTCAGCTCTCTGAACTTGGAACCTAGAAAAAATATCAAGCAACAACAGAAAAAAAAAGTACATTAAAAGCTTGGCCAAAAGGCTTTTCTTGTTTTGAAAAGTTTTAGATGTGTAGCTTTTCAGGAGTAATTTAAAATATTCTCACCATTACTACAGATTTCATTGTTTTGTTGTTCTTATCTAACTTTTACCTCATTTCTGTATTACCTTAGTACGGACCCTTTGTACTTCATTAGAGCCCATATTTCTATTTTTCAATCAGATGCATACATCCTAAGGTGTTCAGATGTGTGTGTGTGTGTGTGAAAAACATGCACAGATGCCATGCAGTGTTTTAATACTTCAGAAATCTGAAGATGTATATGAAAGGTCTAATTAATGTTACTCAATGGGCATTTCATAAAATGGTTTAAAAGCACAGAGGAACTAACATGGGACAAATTAGACTCCGAGGGTGAACTTGGAACTGATTGTGCTACAATTTACCATCACGACTCCAGCATGGGCCAAGGCCTTTGCTGGGTTTGCTCAGGGTCTGCACACAGCTGCTGCTCAGTCTTTACTGAGCGCTCCCTCTCCCAAAGCCTTACTTTTTTCTGTTTTGTTTCCTTGGAATAATCACTTATCTTTCACTGTAGCCCACCACATGTAGACACCTCCACTGTGACAGTTCAGCTTTTCTTTGTTTGCCCTGGGTTTATTTCTAAAGATGTGTTAATAAATATTCATTTCTATCACATGCCATTTTTAATCCAACCTCTGGTTTGTCTAGTCTGTTTACCCTTCATTTTTTTGCTCTTTATCCTAAATTCTGATTTAAGGTCATTCTTCCTTTTTCTGCTTCCTGCCATAATTTCACCTGTTTCATTTTTTCCCTTGTAGGTGCTTTTCAGAATTACCTCTGATATTATATAGTTTTGAATACTTTTCATATCATTATCATTATGATATTCACACTTATTTTTTTAGGGATAATGCTCTTTATAGCTCTCATCCCTGGGGGATTCTGGTCAAAACCCAGCCTTACCACAGACCAGAGTGAATGTATCACTTTGGTTGAACCTACTGGGCAACTGAAGTGAAGCTGAAATTACAGTGGATTTTATAAAATGAAAAGTTGATAATTTGGGGGATCAGGACAGCATCTGTCTGGATGTGTCAGCTGACTCTTCAAAAACAGTTCCTGGCACAAATGTTGGCAGAGTTGGTGAAGGCTTCTGTCCCACCTGGTCCCACCATTGTTCAGTCCCAAAGAAACACGCAGAGGCCTATTAATTATAAACTGGTTAGCTGATTAGCTTATGCTTTCTTATTAACTAACTCTTACATCTTATATTAACCCCTAATTCTTTTCTGTGTTAGCCATGTGACTTGGTAGCTTTTATCAACAAGGCATTCTCATCTTGCTTCCTTTGTATCTGGGTGATGACTGCAGACTGAGCCTTTCCTCTTTTCAGAATTTTCTTGTTCTGGTGGCCCTGCCTATACTCCCTTTCGGGCTACTGGTCAATCAGCATTTTATTAAACCAATACAAGTGACAAATCTTTACAGGGTACAAGACCATTGTCCCATAGCAAACAAATCCCTACACTAATGTTCAGTGGCTGACTGGGTAGTATAGAGGGGGACCGTGGAGTGAAGAATGATTAAGAAGGCAGAAGGAACCTCCATGTGAGGGCTTGGTGCCAGAAAGCAGAGCAGCAGGCCTGTAATTAAAGGTGTGCAAATTCAGGGCAGTCTGTTTCCTCTTTAATTCATTTTTTGTTGCTATTCCAGCATGTTCTACTGCTCGTCTTTGACACGGCAAGCCATATTTCACAACACGGTGCTGGGTACTGTTCAACTTTAAATGCTATGTGCGGCTTAGTGCAGGGTTTTCAGTCATACTTGCAGCTGCACCGGCACAATTAGTTTAGAAGATTAGTTTCTGAACAAGAGCTTCACTCTTAAATTTAAATTGTGCAGGGCTGTGCAGATGGCTCAGTCTGTGAACCCTTGGCTGTGAAATCATAAGAACCTCACCTCCAGTCCCCAGAACCCATGTGAAAAAGCCAGGTATGGTAGGGCACACTGAGATTTATAGTACCAGACAGGTAGAGACGGGGATTCCTGAGCTCATTGGCCAACCAGTCTCCTACTTGGTGAGCCCAAGCCTAGTGAAAAACCCAGCCTCCAAAATCCAAGGTGGATTGTACTTGAGGAATGACATTCATGGTTTTCATGTGTGCATGCATACACAGGGACATACACTCATGTGCACACACTCACGCATGCATGCACATATGAAAACCAAATATACTGAACTTATCAGAATAGTATAAACTGGGACAGCTGGCTTGCTCGGTCTGTTTTAGATGCAGAGGTGTGTCTGTGTTTATATACCACAGGCTTGAAGGACTCGGTAAGAGGTCTGTCTAGAATAAGAGCAAAGCATGATGGTTTGGGTATTTCCAGACTATAGTTTGTATGGGAGATAACTTTTTATTTTAAGATAATTTAACACTACACAGAAAACAATGCAATAAGAGAGCCATTACAGGTTTGTAGAACAAATAACCAAGTAACATGCAGAGCAATTTCTAAAATACGATTTCGGTTTAGTCCAAATAACCATCCCCATCTCTACATTTGCACATTTGTCGCCTGTCTTCATTGCTGGCTATGAACCATTTTCTTATGTTTAGTTGAGAAATCAAAAACTCTTCTATTGTAATTGTTTAATCAAGTTATTTAAAACATTTTCATGTATCATAAAAGAATTAAATATACACAGATATTTCTCATGACATCTGTAATAATCTTTCATTAAATACTTTTACATCAGTCAAATTCTTTGTCGATGCTTTTCTTCTAAACTGTCAAGTGTTTTCTTAATGTATGCCATATGACATTGGGTGTTACAGGTTTCACAGTGATTCAGCACATTATGGCCAATTTTAAGACACATGAGAAAGAAATGCGAGAAAACAAAATTGAAAATGTAAGAGTCTTTGCTAACCCCAAACACCTGAAATGTTAAGTAGCACGGGCATTGTGTCCAGGTGTTCGGTGCTGCGGTGGGATTACTGCTCTCTGTGAAGGCTCAGGAAGAGATTCACAAAGGGAAAGGGGGTTTGAGCTGGTCCTCATGAGACTCAAAAGGCAAACAGAGCCAACTAGAGGAAAGCAGTCCAGGTGGGGAAAGGAGCAAGAGCCCTTGAAGGAAAGCTGTGCTTCCTAATAGAGAAATGAGGGAAGCATTTGTCCACATTAGCAGCCTGCTTGAGTTTCCTTCCGGAAGATGCTAGGACACTCTGCAAGCACATGCCGCTTCGTTTGCTCAGGATGGGTGCAGACGTAATCAGGCTTACTGGAGGTACCCAGGTGAGAAGGACCAAAGCCCAGCAGAGGATATTTATCTTATCTCGACTCTGTAACTGTGCAGTTCAGCTCTCTGGGTGGCCATATTACAGATGTGTGACCTTGCTTCCAGGCAGCACTGTGAGTCAGCAGATGGACCAATGCAAGTGCATTCAAATTCTAGTCAATGTTAACCTCTCTTTAATTGCTGAGGTTAAGAAACTCCAGCTTTCTCTAAGATGTTGACAAATTCAGATAGAGGCGGTCCTGCACACACGTGCGTAACTAACCTGGCTATTAGAAGTATAGGCACTTTATTCTGTAGGTGCAATGTGTTTTCTTTTTTTCCAGAATAAAAAAGAAAGAGTTGCAATCAACTTTACACTTATATAAATGTGAGCTACTGAACAGTGTGTGCTCCATTCATGGCGGGCAGGAGACACAAAGGTCCATGTACTTGCATGAGCAATACAGAGACGAGGAGGGCACAGTGAGCAGCAAGACTCGGAGCATTTTCTATGGCATGAAGGCAGTCAGGGGCCCAAACAGGGAAGGCAGAGAGCAGCGTCCCTTCAGCTGAGCCCCTCACAGATGGCGTGCCCATGCTTGGCACAAGAATGTATGTACTATTTAGCTACCCTACACTGTACTCTGACTGGAGAGTTATCAGTTCCTCTAAGGAGGCTGTTTTAAGTTGATATAATTACAGTGGATTTTGGTCAATCTTGTAGAAACAGCTATTTCCTTCCTCCTTTCCGCTTCACCTCACTATTTCCCAAGCTGTATTCTCTATGCTGAGGGAGACAGTTTCCCAGTCATGTAATACAACTTCTTTCGCTCCTTTGAAGAACTGCAAGGGTTCGAGCCCTGCTCCCACTCATGTTCTGACCGGATGTTAGACACTGCATAGCTCTCAGGTGTTACTGTGTTGCCTAGTTTGTCTCTTGGGCAGCAACCATTCTTCCTATTAAATGAAGTTACTCAGATGGAGATTCCAGCTGTGGCCAAATTACTGTTATAGAGACAATAGAGAGGCCCAACTTTTTCTTCTCAACGCACTCAGCTATAGGGCCTGCCAGTGCAGGACGACATGCATTTAGCAATGGGGGGAACTGGCCCTGCCATTTCCTCCACTAGGAACACCAAGTAAGTCACTGTGGTGGCCACCAGGGCCAGGAAGAGCCTCTCAGTGTTCACACACAAGCGTACTTAATGCAAGGCAGTGCCTGTTTCCACAGACTCAACCGTTCTTTTCAGGAATCAGCAGCAGTTCCCACTGACATAAATGCGTGTTCATGCGGAGGTCAGAGGACAGCTTGCAGCAAACTCTGGTCTCTTCTCTTCTGTGTGGTTCCTGGGGATTAAACTTGGATCTCCAGGCTTGAGGATGACACCCTGAGCCATCTCTTTAGCGAACAGACTGCTTTTCAGTGAGGTTCTTAGGTAAGCATTGCGGGAGGGAGCTGAAGGGAATGTGGGGGCAAAGGCTGTTTGTCGTGAGTCATCTCACTGCGCGGTTGCCAAAGCCGGTTGACTTGTGTGATAAGTGGAGCTAATTTCTGCTGTCGCCTCCCTGAGATCATCGAGTGCCGCAGTTTCTGTGCTCTCTTCCACTGACTTTCCTCCAACTCAGCCCTCAGAAACCGTTTACATCAAACGCTTCTCTTTATCATCGCTTCTACTTGCATGTGTCGTCTGTCTGTCAAAGCTTGTCCTCTATTAAAGGGATTTTAGCTACCAAGGAGGAGGTGGCAAGGTTTGGTTTCATTCAGGGTGGGGATGCAAGGATTCTGGGCACCAAAGCGCTCAGCGGCAGCCCGTTCCCCTTCAGTGGCACTGTATGCCACCACAGCGCATTAGCCCGTACAGTAATTGCACCTCTGTGTCAGAGCAGGCGAGGCACGCTGGAGACATGGACTAGGCAGCCCCAGTCACAGTTCCAGTGATGCGTAACACGGTCCCAGTCTGCCTTTCTCCTCGGTGGTACAACAGAACAGCCGACAGCAGGTCAACCGAATTTTGGAGGAAGAGTAACAGTTAGATTTAAGTTTTGATTTTCTTAGTCACAAGAGAGAAGGGACATCCCATGCTACTGTATAAATCCTCTCCGTTTCTCAGGAGTACGATGCTGCTAACAGAGGCTGTGGCCTGGTAAGCGGTGATGAACCTAATGGGACTCCCTGCAGAGATCTAAGTGAATGCGCTAGGAACAAAGATCATTAGTAATTACCAGAATATTACATGTGCTCCTTAATAAACACTTAAGAAGCCCACTAATGAATCAAAGATTAGCAGACCAAAGGGTTTGTAATTACAGAACACATTAAAAGGATAACTGCGGGAAGATTAAATAAAGATTTTAAGTCACTGTAATTAGTCGATCTTCCTGAAGTAAGATGTTGCCCCTACCGAGTCTGTTTACTTTCTTGCTCATCGGACGAACACAGTCAAAGTTGGTTCAAACAGGCAAAGGCATGTCAGAGGTTTTGAAACTGATTTATAGACACACAGCTCATCAGCTTTGGGGAAAGGCCCTCCAAAGCACAGAGTCAGACAGTTTCCCACCACAGGTACTGAATCCCTCTGCTCTACAAAAGCACCTGCTGATGGCAGAAACGCACTCTTCCCATGGACAGAGGTACCCTAGAGACCCACACCCACCGTTTTCGTGTCATGTAGGTGGCGAGGTGCTCACAAAAATTTAAAGGAAAAGGATAGTTCTCCTAGTTTTTAATTACATTTAGTTATTGATTTTGTGTGCACATGTGCACAGGTACCATGGTGTGTGTGTGTAAGTACTCACAGGTACCATGGCATGTGGGGCACCTTTGAATCTTCTTTCCTAAGCCCTGGGGAAAGATATCCTCCAAAAACCCTCATCTATGTCCAGACCTTGCTTTCTAGTTGTAAGTCACTAGTGAGGGTCATTGTGAACATCTTTTAAAAAAAAACTAGTTATGAATATTTTACTTTGCTTTAGGATAAATACAACAATATTACATATAACTTTGCCTCGGGAACTGCTAAGGTTCAAGAGTCTTCAAACCATGTAGGAGAGACATGGATTGTGGCTTTAAAACTAGCGGAGATTTCCCATCTGTGGAGCGGTCAGGGATAAGAGTTTTGGGGAAACAAGGATGAAAGATACACAAATTCTGGCCTCCGGCATAGAAGGAACATTAGGGAACAGAGCTGAGATGCTAGGAGTTAGCTCCCAAAGAGCATAGAATATGTGTGCCCATTAGAGTCCAGGAACTTGGCTCATCCGGGATCTCGGCATTGCATGTACCCTCTGGCCAGCTTTTGGTCCCAGCCTGGCATCAGTAGTGGTAGCAGCTCTACCAGGATCATGGCATTTGACCCTGTCTGAGCAGTGATTGACAACCGGGGCTCAAAAGCCATGACTGCACACATTTGGCTACGCGTTACATTATTCTAAGACTTCAAGGAAAGAAAATTTCCTTATTATTGCTTAGCCATTTTCTTCTTTTACATCTGGCAAAACAATATACCTGTCTAAATTCCACATGTCTTTACTAGATGCAGGTGCACAGAGCTATGCATTTATGAAATTGTGAGTAAGACCAATACATTTCTCTGTTATTATAAAACAGTTTATAATTTGAAGAAATATGCAGCCTGGAGCACTTGTTGGCCTAGATAATTGCTACAGATAAGGTGATGACATCTTGGCAAGGCCACAAAAGAAAGGAAACGCCTCTGTGTCGTGTCATTTTGAACGTGTTTTTTAACAGAGCTTCAAAAGCTTATCTCTCTGAAAAATCAGATCAGCCCCAATAGCCTCATTATATTTTAAGTAATTCTCTGTGATCCTAGATATGTCTTAACTACAGCTCTTCTCAGGAGCCAGAGACAGTGACAGGCTGATGTTTTGTGGCTGTGCGTTTTATAATTTATACTTAATGGCATCTTAAGTATCCTATAAATGGCTCCTCACTTGCCAACCACACATTTTGCTACAATAAACATCTACCCAGTGTCTCAGCGCGGTGAGGTACAACTCTTTTTGTCATTCCTTGCACCAATTAAGGCATTTCTAATATTTAGATCCTATGGAAAATTTAATATTGCCAAATGAATTGTGATCAAGTTCATTGTACCAGTTGGAGCCAGTTCTTCCCGCTGTTTACGTAGCTCGGCCGGTAGTAACTAAGTGCACTGACAATCTAATTCTAAAACTTATTTAATGACTGCATGCTAGTTAACAAGTCAGAAGCAAAGGATCGCTGCTTAATCTAATAACGCTAAACCACAAGTAATAAAATGGACTAATTAACATGGCTGTATAATTAAAGTGCTCGAGGCATAAACTGGTCTCAATTAAACAAAGGCTTGACTACCATGACTTTCAATTATTTTGTTTTGTAAGACATATGTCCCATCGACACAGCAACGACAATACAAACCCAACACAAAATCGAAACAAAATTATGCTTAAAATCAGGTTGCAGTATGACCACTCTGAGTGTACATACATACATATGCACACAATTCATCAAACCTCATATTTAATACCAACAATGATGTCACAGAGATGCGCTCCCCTCAGCTTTCTTCTTTGTCTAGCCATTGCAGCTGCTCCTTAGCATGCAACCAACTCATACTTGGAGAACGAGGGAAGGATGGCTTGAAGATCAGGACAAAAATTTACTCACAAGGTAACGAGGACAAAGGAGGTCGCATTAGCTTCAGTCATCAATTATTAAGGTGATCATACTCAACACATTTCATAGTTCCCGGATTCCAATCATAATTATCTAATACCCGCCCCACCAAAGCTATCGTATCCCTTCTATTTCCCCTCCCACCTCCCTCCTGGTCCTCACAGTATGGCCTAGCATCACCACAAACACCTTGTACTTGACAGAGCACTGCCGTCCTTAGGTGTCGAGTTCGGCTTGTTGTTCAGGACGAGACTGAAGCTTTTGGTTTCCAGCTGCCATAAAAGTTTTCCAGAACAGAATTAAAATGTGGTCAAATCTGCCGGAACCCCTCACTGGCTCTGGGAACTGAGCCATTCTGTGGAAAGTAATTAGTCACCAGAGACTCGGCAAGGGGAAATGTCAGACAATGCAGAGCCTGGAGACCTGGGAGATTGCTGCATTCTATTTTAATGGCTCAAGTGTGCCCATGGTAGGGTTTATTTGGCGGTGATAAGAACGCTCATCGGGGAAGAAGGATTAAAGAGCAAGCGCCTTCTTTGTATCACGAGCAGGGACGCATGAAAGAAACTCATGGAGCAGAGACACTAATGTTGGTGATTCAGGAAGAAAACGTGCCTATCATGGAGAAGGAAGTGATATTTTATTTTATTTCATTTCAGTTTTACCAAGGGTGACCTTGTAAGTCACTAAGATTTGAATACCTTGTGATCGTTTTTGAATGTGGTGAATATTCAAGGCACATTATAGGTAGACAGGACCATCAGGACTGATATCCTTCTCAGCTCTGAGGACATTTTAGATTTCATTTTCTCACCTCAGGGTGTCCTTTATTTAATTTCAGTTTTCTTATAGTGTATGGTTATAATCACTTGAAAAATAAGACAGAATTACTAACTTGGACCTAAAACATCAGACTGGAGGAGCGGGGTCCTCTGGGAGAAGTAGGTTCTTCTAGGCTCTCTCACTTGAAATAGGAACTCATCCCCAGGTCAGCGAGTGACCAGCACAACTGTTCCTCTCGACCCAAGGATTTCACTACTGAGAGTAATGACAGGATAATGCCATGCGCACGTCACTCACCCACAGGACAGTAAGACTTACATCTGGAATAATTAAAGAAACAATCAGTTTTCTATTAACTAGTGTGGAACCGCAGCCTTCCAAGACACTGTTCATTTAATCTGCTTCCTCGCGTGCCAGGGTGTTAAACTGTGAGCGGAGAAAGAGCTTGTCACAGAGAGCTGGGAATTTCGGCCGTCTTCACGGGGAGGTTTAGATGAAGTTACGAGACTTGTGCGATCCTTCCAGCTGAGTGGATCAGGCAACGTAACAAAACATCTGCCTATCTACTTCTATCAAATATGGTTATTTATTCCCAAGTCTATGGGTCCCTAGTGTGTGCCTGGGGAACACTGTCAAGTTCAGTAGCAAGTACTGAAGTCTTCCTCACCTCTCATCCACTTCCCTCTCCTCCTCTCCCCTCTCCGTCCTTGAACACTTTATCTCACTGAGTATCTCCTTTTCTCAGCTAAATTGTTCTCATAATGAGTATCCCATTATGTCACGAACCTATGCTCACCACAGCCCTAGTGAAAAGGGTGAAATTTTATCACTTTAACATATTGTGTTAGAAATCATTTTAAAATGTCTTAGAAACTCCAGCGACTCAGGAGATGCATGAACTAACTTCACTCAGGAGCAGGCCTAACCTGTCCAAAGAACATGACAGGAAACTGTTTCACTAGTTAAACAGATGCTTAATGAGAGGGCACTCACAGTTTGGCAGTGTTACAGGTAGGCACTTTGGCAAGCAAGGAAACACTGTAAGGCAGTTTAAGTCATTTGATTTTTATAAAATGCAGATCTGACTGTAGCTAGCAACTTTTACATAATTTTACATCTTACAACATAATTATATTTAAAAACAACTCTGAATTCAAATTAAAATCTAGAGGATTGGGCATCACTGACAGAGCAACTTCTAAACTACTAAGTACGGAACGTAAGATATTACGTTAGAAATTAGAAATGGGACCCAAAGGAAAAGACTATAATGAAGACATGGGGGGGGGGTAAAGGAGAAGACTGTAATGAAGACATGGGGGGTGAAGCACCTCTTTCAGATTTCTGGTGGGTTGAGTTCTTGTGTCCATCAAAGCTCTCATCATCCCCACTGCACTAATAAGCTAAAGTCATATGGGACACTGTAGGAGTTTCTTCTCTCTCTTTATAAGTAAGACCTTACTGCCGAGCACTAGCCAACAAACGGTATTCCTTAATAGTGAAGCTTATGCACAGCTCAAGCAAAGCAAAGTTCACCAAGTGTCCATGATGAACAGGGCAACTGAGTGTTAAACTTGGCTCAAGTAAATCGTTGGCCTCAAAGGAAAAGTGCAGAGAGCGAACATGAGCAAGGAACTCAGGACCGCGAGGGGTGCACCCACACACTGAGACAATGGAGGTGCTCTATCGGGAACTCACCAAGGCCAGCTGACCTGGGTCTGAAAAAGCCTGGGTTAAAACAGGTCTCACTGAACATAGCGGACAATGAGGACTACTGAGACATCAAGAACAATGGCAATGGGTTTTTGATCCTACTGCATGTATTGGCTTTGTGGGAGCCTAGGATGTTTGGATGCTCACCTT